>NC_142930.1:115643389-115758389 GCF_046866305.1 Octopus bimaculoides | reverse complement strand
GAATTATTCCACTACAATGGGAAGATAAATGTGAACATTTGATTTCAACTATCTCTGGTAGATCTTACATCAATTATACTTCTGGACATATGTGTTCCTCTTGAATACTGTTCTAATTTGATATCATCTTTGATGTTTTTGAAATTTCACAGTCTACATTGTGATAATATATTACAATGCTATTCATATTCATATATTTCATGAATTGTACAAATTAGATTTTTTATTTCATTCCAATGATTTTGGTTGTCAAAAATTATTCCTGAAGTCATTAAACCGTCTCTGTTTCTATATTCAAGAAAGGCAAGTTCTAATGTTTTAGACAAGTTTTAAAAAATGTCATGCATTGATGGTGAAGTGTATCTTGACAAACAGGCACAGGACCAGAAAGAATGGGAATGCCAATACTTTAAACTTATCTATCCTATACCAGCGTTACTGAAAAATTTGCAGTAAAATATTGACAAAGCTAGATTCTATTAAGTTATATAATTACACTTTATTTTACCTTTAATACTTTTTAACTAACTTGGAATATCATAGTATGGATGTTTTTATAAAGAAGACTTAGCTACTAATGGATGTCTATGCATAACTCTCATCTCATATTGTGAAATCTAGACATAAAGATTTACAAAGTGAAGAGTTATATGTATGTTTTGATGTGAAGTCTTCAAATTTCCATTTTAGGAAATGACTAATCAATTTCTATTGTATGTGGATGAAAAAAATTATATCAATAACATTTATTAAATATTTGTATGAACTTTTTGAATGGCGTTTCCAGACAAATTTTTCTCTTTATATGGCATAATTCTCATCAATCAATAACATACATTCTTTATTGACATTCATATTGTATTTCCTCTGCTATTTTAAGAAGTATATGTATATATTACTTAAAAATCATTTCTACTAATTCTGGCATTTAGTTATTTAATGTTACACAATATTGGGCTTAGTGAATGAAACCTAATTTATAAGTTTATTTTTTCATTGAGTAATTTCATTTCTTTTTGTTCTGCAATTATTCAATTTGTTTTCTTTCTTTTTTTCTTTTTTTTTTCTGTCTTTCCTTGGCTAAATACCCCATATTATATTTCTTAATTCTCTTAATTATATTTGAAATAGCATTACAATTGAAAGAACAAAATCTATATCAGTTTTGAAACTAATGAAAATAATTCAATATATTAATATAGTCTTTATTGTATAATTTTAGATATGTTTACTTATAAAAATTAGATTTTATTTCAAGGAAAATCAGAAAGTTTATGTGAAATACATAAAAATTTATTTGAATGATTCTGGCAAATTATTATTTAAAAGGAGGATAATGGCAAATATTTTTAGTCAAGATCTGAATGTTTTAAACCATTAGTTCTACTTAAATGAGTTGTTTATTAACTATTATAGCATCTATTTAGACTTTTCATATAAATTTTAGCTATCATTATTATAACTAATGTACTTACTATTAAGTAGATAATTATGAAAGTATGTAATTATTATTATTACTGTTAGATTAGGATGGTGGAGGTGAGTTGACAGAATGATTAGAGCATTAGAAAAAATGCTTTACTATATTTGTTCCAACTCTTTATGTTCTGAGTTCAAATCACACCAAAGTCAGTTTTGCCTTTCAGTTCTCTAAGGTTGATAAAATAAAAGACAAGTTAGGTGTTGTGGTCACTAGAATTGACTAACCCTTCCTCTCAAAACTGCTGACCTTGTGCTAAAATTCATAACTGTTAAAGAGACAATCTGGCAGAATTATTAGAGTATCAGAAAAATGCTTTACAGCTTTTGTTCCAACTCTTTACATTCTGAATTCAAATGCTGTCAAGGTCAATTTTGCCTTTTATCCTTTCAGGATTGATAAAATAAAGTATATATTGTGTGTTATTAGATATTATAATTTTTGTTAGTGCAATTTTAGTTTTTAACACAAGGTATTCTTCCCACTGATAACCATTCAATTGTGAAGCAGTGAGCTATTGTATTGGCCCTGGTTGAGCATTCCAATGATCAAAGACATTGCAAGCCATTTTATTATTTTTGTAGTCAGAGTAAATCTAGAGCCATGGTCATTATTTTCTAAAATGTAGGATTTAATTTGACAAATCCTGTTGTTTCAGAAAAGTTGGCACATGTTGGTTTGTGATGCAATAAGTTTTATGTCAAGCAGGCGAACTAAAGAAGCAGTACTGTGCTTTCTTCAGCACCATAATTCTGGTAATACTGAACTCATGACAATATGGCTTCTAGTTTAATACTTAACATCATTGTCAATAATATAAATATCATTGTACTCAAAAAGTCACTATTTCTTTATTTTTGTTGTTATTCTCTTGTCAGTGTTACTTTATTTGCTTATTTACTTCCTTGCTCAATTATTGTTATTATCATTATTATTAACAATTATCATTGTTGTCACTGCTGCTGCCATCATCATTGTCAGTGAGACTGATGGCAGTAGGTTGGTAAGTTCCTTACAAGATCCGACAAAATGCCTTGCAGTATTTGCTCCAGATCTTTACACTCTGAGTTCAAATCTCGCTGAGAGCAGTTTTACAGTTCATCCTTCCAGAGTCAGTTAAATAAACTTTTAGTTAAGTATTGGGGGTGACTTACCCACTTTGCTCAATTTCTAGCCTTGTGATCATACCAGCATAGACCATTTTCTTTATATATCACCTGAACCTTTAGATCCATAGACAGTTTCTTAATTCGCTTTTACTCAGGCCTTCGTGAAAACTGACACTGTATATCTAATAGATTACAGTAATTGTTTACTAAACAGTCCTTGTCTTTCACAGTCATTGCTTGTGTGTTACTTCCATACCCAATTAAATTTCTTACACAGATCTGTTATAGTCTGCTTTTTACACAAAAGCAGAGAACCTTAGTCTGTATCAAACATAATGCCCTTCTAAACATATTTCGTCCTGCTTTTGTTTTTGTTATTTATTGATACTCTCACTAACTACAATGCCTTTATAGCAAGCATTTTAGAACTACAACCTAGTCACATGAATAGTAAATTCTCTCTATTTCAATACTCTTCTAATAGCCACTAGTGTACTACTGTTGCAATGTTGCCTGCATTGAATAAGGTGTTATGAGCAATTCCATTTCCAAAATGACTCTAAACTTTTGGGCCTTTTGTCAAAAACTGGTGCTGTAGTCTTTGCTGTATTTAAGTCTTTTCTTAAATAAACTTTGTTTATTACTCTGTGACAGCTTATATTACATAAAGAAGTGGTGTATTAAAATCTTCAGTGAAAACCAGTCTGGAGAATTCCAGACCAATGACCTTAAGGTCTATGATCAAGAGGAACATCTACATGCTAAATTCTTTATCAACTTCACTTTGACTCTTGATCTTGCTTATATGGTCACTCTTTGTTGAATGAAGTGTTGTCATGAGCCACTCACTTACATTAAGACTTCTCAGGGACCCTCACTCTCCCCTGTACCACAAACTATCATTTTTCCATATCAATAAATACAGCATAGAGCTGTTCTTTGTTGAAAATTCTCTCGTAGTTATTTGTTTTACCAACAATGATATATCCATAACTCTACTTGCAAGTTATTCAACTTCACTCTGTCTTGCACTAACTTTGATACAAACCTTTCTCACACTTTCATAACTTGTGGATCCTGTAATTTCCTCTCTTTATTGAGTTACTTTTAGCTTCATAACAGTTGTCAATGTTTCAGCTATATCATTTTTAAAGTTACCACTTCTCTGCATTATTTGATAACCTAAGCAAGTAATATATGATATATCTGCCTAGTCTGATTTATTCAACATCTTATTAACTATCACTAAAAGAACTCTAGTTTTTCTTGTTTTGATATCCGTAATCATTTTACTATGTTCACATTATTATTTACAACTGGTCTATTTGTTGATTCCATAGGGTTAAACTTTATTTATTCTATTCTTATTTTTCTTTCAGCATGTTCTCATAATAACTTTCAACATAGACACAAGGTTAGATGTGTGTGAGTTCTCTTTTGTTTTTTATTGTAGAAGGAGCAGTTGATTTTATTGACCACTATAATAAGGACAAATGGCAAAGTTAACCTTGGTTGGACTTGAACTCAGAACATAAAGCATTCAACTCCTGCCAATGTCAACTCTTTGCATTCTTCCAAAATAGATAAACTAAAGTACCAGTGAAATAGTGGGGTCACTATAATCTTATAATCTTTTCTACTCTAGGCACTAGGCCTGAAATATTTTTGGGAGGGGGCTATTCAATTAGATTGGCCCTAGTATGTAACTGGTACTTAATTTATCGACCTCGTAAGGATGAAAGGCAAAGTCGACTTCAGTGGAATTTGAACTCAGAATGTAAAAATTCAGCCATGGACAACTTTGCCTTTTATCCTTTTGAGGTCGATTAAATAAGTACCAGTTATGCACTGGGGTTGATGTAATCAACTTAATCCCTTCCCAAAAATTTGAGGCCTTGTGCTGCCAGTAGAAAAGACTATAATCTTATAATGATGATGTTAATGTTTTATTGGTACTTAGAACATGTGCAAATATAACATTACATTGTGCACTCATTTCTGGATGCCATTCTGCATTGTATTAACACACTATCTTGTGATTCCCTGGATAAAACATTGGAGAACTTCAACATTTTACTGTACTGGAAAGAAATGTTATCAGATATATCTTGTATGAAGAAAATAATACTCCAGTTACAAACTATGTTAATTAGTGGATGTAGAGTGCACTAGTGATAAATTTGAATTTTTATTTATTTAAGCGGAAAAAAATAGATGTTTTGCTATTTTGACAGTACTGTAAAAAAATTAAAACTGAATGACAAATATTCTATGTGTGTGTGTGTATGTATGTTTATATATATATATATATATATATATATATATATGATTATAGGCAATTAGAAAGGAAATAAAATCCTAATGTGGAAATTTATACAATATTATGAAATTTATTACATATTTACTACTGTAAGCTCTTTCATTATTTGTAAATTTTACACTACATCATGTCAATAAAGTTCTTGTTATTAAGTGGTTTATATTGTTTTGATTATTGTTCGTTTTGTGTGTGATCTAGGTTTTCTTTTATTAGTTGTAGTAGTAATAACAACCTCCAGCACCCACCTACTCTCATTATATGCACATACATACCTACAAAGCCAACATAATTTCATTTTGAATTGGTAAGATTTTATTATTTTAATACAAAACATTTTTATTTGCCGTATGAAGTGACATTATAACATTAAATTTTTAAAATATGTGGCAAAATCTCTAACAAGAATCGCTAACTGATTGCAAAAGTTTGATGCACTGAAATTTAATATATAAAAACCTAAAGAAAATAACGTAGAAAGTAAAGAAGTAAAATCTAACAAACTACAAAAAAAAAAAAAATTAATAAATAAATAAAATTCATATAGAAAAAGATGGACACTTTATACTGATATCTTTTCAGAAAAGTTGAATACAATTCTGTAACAGTACGAATGTCTTAAACAGTTATTTAAGCAGTAGTTTTGTCAAGAATGAGATTTCTTTATGTGAAGATAATTTTCTTTAAACATTTACATTAGTTACAATTTGTTCATATTTATTACTGTTTAATGTATTATTAATGTATTTACACAATTCTTGCAGAAGTAATTTTATAATCTACTGAAAACTCTTGACTTATAGTATATGTAGTATCATAAAGACAATTTAAAGAATTTCTTTATTTCCTATATGAATTATTAAATATGTTTTGCTACAAGATTTAATAGATCTAACTTGCAGCCTATCTCTGTACATGATGTTAACTACTGGTTATTTGGGCTATTGAAATTTATGGTTTTAGATTTTATAATGTACTTTTTAATGCAAAAGCATTTGTTGGTTTTGAAATAGGGTTAGAAAAAACTCTTATGCATAATTTTAATGTCATTTTATAATAATTGGAAATTATTAGTTAGTAGTCAGAATCAAAGAAGAGGGAAAATGGCTTAAGTAGTGCCGAAATAATATTTGAAAGTTTGCAACTTCATGGGGAATATTTAAAATACATGACCAACAATACAACTTAATTGTGATATTTTAAGATATATTAGAAACAGATTTACTTTCTGTATTACCCACTAACAGCTGAAATATAATAATTTTAATACTTCTCATAGCCATCAGAACTTCATGCAATTTAAAATTGTTCTCAGACATTTGAGATCTATCAATAGAAAGCAATTAAGAATTTAAAAATAAGGAATTGAATTCTGACCTGCAAACTTATATTTATTCTTTCATGAGTTAACAATTAAAATAACTTAATCCACAACATTTTTACATTTTCATCTGCGTTAGGATTGTTTGAACATATTATATATTCCATTAAGTAAAATTTCAGTTCTTTAGAAATAGAAACATACTCACTGTTATTCATTATACACACACACACACACACACACATATATATATATATATATATATATATATATATATACATACACACATATACGTATATATTTATATATTTTTTTACATATCTGCATATATATATATATATATGTATACACACACACACACACACACACGTATATATTTATATATATATTTTTACACGCGCACACACACACACACACACACACAAACACACACACACACACATATATATATATATATATATATATATATATATAAATACACACATATACATACGTACATACATATATGTATATACACATAATTTCCACTCCTGTTTCAGAGCAAATATGTTTTTAATTTCAAAGCATTAACATTTATATTATTTACAAAAGAAATTATGCTATTACAAGAAATTGTTGTTGCTGATAAAGTGGTAGGAATATTGGTTAATGGATATAGGGACAGCAATGAGAGTAGTTCTTTGACTGAACCATTTTTTAAAAAAATGTCAAACATTTAATGCATGCATTTTAGTGCAATTAATTGTTGTCCGTTAAAGTGAAGCTTTCATATTTGCTTGTCTGTAATATTATTCTGCTTCTGTCATGTATGCAATACTTTAACCATGAAATGAGATGGAAGGCATAAAATTTACATTATTTGTAAGACAATGACTAATAAACTATGGAAGGAAATTAAAGACATAATCTATTAGAAGTACATTCATATTATTTATGCTATTAATATGACAACTGACTAATAGATGAATATTTTAAATTAAGTATGGCATATGTATATTATGTTTTTCATTTAATCTTTTACTGGGTATTGGTTTGTGGCCATGCTGGGGCACTACCTTTATGGGATTAGTCAAACACATGCAACCCAGTACTTATTTTTAACTTTGGTATTTTATTAATGTGTATTTGTTACATTATATAAAATCACCAGTTTTAAATGTAAATTGTAAACACACACACACACACCTGTACATGGGATACTATATTTCATATGCTGGGACTAGAAGTTCAATATAATGATATGAAGTGATATTTGATATGAAAATAAGGATGTTATACCTAAGTGACCTAATTAGCAATGGAAGTGGATATTCCAAAAGCATAGTACCAAGAGTAACAAGGGTGAAATAATTTAGTTAGCTTCTACCTCTGCTAGCAACAAAACTATTCTCTCTTCTCTCTCAGACTAAAGGACTAATTATATGATGTGTCATACTTTGTACACAAGTAAATTACAATGTTGCATGATAGGTAGATGTACACCTTGAATGTGGAAGATGTATGGGAGCTTTCAAAGAATGGAGTGAACATGCCCTGCTGATGTATAATGTTAGCGTGCATGAATGATAGAAACACAAAGGAAATGAGAGAGTAATTTCAGAAATCTGATGTAGTGTGCAAGAAAGTAGATGGCACTGGTATAGGCATATGATGCATATGGATGTTATTAGTTGTATAATAAAGTTCCATGGGTTCAACATAGATGAAATTTATGGAAGGAGGAGACTTATATATACTATTAAGTTGCCATCTATCGTGTACTTCTTCCTTACCATCACATCTGATACTCATCCAGTTTTATATTAAGCATACTATAATGTATTACAAGAAATAACATTGGGTCTGAACAAATTTAATCTCTATTTTTGTTTCCCATCAACAACCTTTATCACTCTGCCTCTCTCCAATCTTAATGCCTATGTAACAAGAGTTGACATCAGACCTGGCTATATTCAGTAGCCCCTACTTCCATCCCACTTTACTATTGTCATGTTCCCTCCCCTTTGTCACTCTGTTGACATCAGCCACCCTTACTCATTGCTCAACTCTATTACTAGCCACCATTCACTCTCTCTTTTATAACTTTTTGTTGACATGAATCACTCTTCCTAAATTTCATGGCTCCCTGCCCCTCAACACTGTTTGCCCCACCACTTCCACTTCCAGCATCACTTCACTTTATTTTTCTCACTCCTATTTCACTATTTCTCCTATCATGCTCAACCTTTTTGCTCTGTCCATCTTTCTGTACATCCGTCTACCTGTGTGTCTGTTGGTCTGTCTCTTTGAATGACACTTCTGTTTGCCTTCCCAGCCACATTTACCTTGAATGATGGGGAACCACATAAAAGGCAACCTCCCTGGTGCTAATACCATGATAAATTGCATCCAGTGCACTAAAATAGTTGGTGAATGAGCAAATCCAATGTAGAGTAGAGAATACTCTTTAGTCTTTCTGAAGATGTAGCCTTTATTGTACTGCTGCCATGATAGAATGGAATCAGTATACTTCTAAAGGGGTTGTTATCAGGACAGGTGTCTCACTGAAGAAACCATGTTAAAACTGGAACATATGAGCAAGATGTTGTCCTCCAGTCATTCTAGGAGAGCAGTAAGTCAAGATAAACATTGACTTACTGCTCTTCTAGACAGACTGGAGAACCACATCTTGTTCATATGCTCCAATTTTAACATAGTTTCTAAGATAAGTCAAGATAAGAATTGATTCAGACTGTAACAACTCACTTAGCCTGTGCAAGTGTAAAATGTGGACATAAAATCATGATGATAATATGTAAAAATAAACCTCGAAATTAGATTTATATTCATGTATGCATTGTATACAGTTGCTGGCAGATACTTAAACATTTTTAGCATATTATCCTGGATTCTGGAGTTCTAATATTTTGTTTTTTAATTTTTAGTTCAAAACTAGGTATTTGTTAAAATTTATTACTTTGTAGCTCACCAGAGAGTTACAAAGCATGAATAGAAAATATGATAATAATTTCAACATTGTTAAGAAAGTATATTAGCTAGCACAATGCCAAAAGGCTCATAATTTAGTGTGTTTAAAGAAAGAAAAAAGATGTTGAATTTTATGAAATATAAGTAAAGATATGCTTAAGAACTGCATTAATATTCTTAAAAAAAAAGAAAATGAATGTTTTATCATGTTGGAAAATATTCTCTTATTCAGATGTTATAAAAATATGTTTTTATATTCAGAACTGGATATTTGTTAGAAATTTAACATACAATATTTTCTACTTAAACAAAATTGTTTCTGACATAGGACAGCCACAATATTGCATCTGTATATATATGTTCTATGATTTATAGCTTTATTTTGATAAATGGAAATCTACTGAAGAGATGTTATCAATCATAACATAAAAAGAAACCATTTTTGTTTGTAATTTTATGCGAAAGTATGTATGGTCGATTGTGGAATGTTGCCTGAGATAAATATTTTTGGAAATAGCTTCTGATCATCATACAGACTTGAAAGTGAATGAAAAAATAACTGAATACTATAGAGAAATTTAGTTAATACAGGCTTTTATAAATAAGCTGATATCAGTTTTGTCGTTTAGTCAGTTTTCTATCTACTGTCCTAATGTTTGAAATAGTAGAAATATTTAGGGTGGGAAAATTTATAGAAATTTGTTGATTCGAAGTGCCATCACTTGATTTCAGTGAATGATTATGTCAGTAGTATTTAATGTATAATTTTTTTGTTTTTGCTTTCATCTTTTTATATGCTAAAATTAAATTAAAATCTTTCAAAGGAGGCATTCCTTTCTCTGCTCTACCATGAAATAGTGAGATATAATCTGTATGATCAGGAAAATTGTTTATTAATAATTTACACCTCACTACTGCTGTTATTTTAATTTAAAAGTATTTATGCAATATTAATTCTTGTTGATATATTTTTTATTCTTCAACCTTGCATTTTACTACTTTAAAGAATTTAAGTTTTCATTTAACATGACCACATCATAATCAAAGACTACCTTTCTCTACTGCGTAAGATTTGTTTTTTGTTCTTTTGTAATTTCTATAGTTCTGTGCAGGCAGACTTCTTCAATGAAAATAATTTTGGTTTAAATTTTACTTAGAGCACTAATACAGCAATTTTCTGTTAATTTTCCAAAACTTATTTGTAATTATACATAGTAATGCTAATTATATTGGAATTAATGATACTTCGTTTATTTATCTCTTTTTAATTAAATTGAAAAGGCACTCATTTTAATTTATATTTTCAAAAACAGTGAAGAATAATTAATTTATCATATTTCAGTTTCAAAGAATATTAGCATTACATATGGTGGTATTTTTGAAAATGTCATTGCGCATATTTTGCAATTTGGGTTTATTATTTTGCTTCTCACCTAAATATCCTTCTTATCCATAACCACCTTACTGTGAAACAGTAGTTAGACCTGCTTTTAAAATAGGTATTTTGAAACAAGAGTCAGAATATGCACAATAATCACTCTGAGATTTGAATTCCAAGCCATATTATTTGTAGTTCCATACTTACAAACTCTGTGACTTCCAGTAATATGCTCTTTAGCAAGTTTAACAACCAGACAGTTAAGTTAGCAACAACTAACTAACTAACTAAATAAATAAATAAATAAATAAATAAATAAATACAGACATTGTGTTACATTGTATTTTGCCAAGCACTAATTTATACTTGTTTCAATTAAGCCAATGAAGAAACACCTATGTCTTTGCATAATCTGCTCATTTAAAATAACAGCCAAATAACCCTTATATCCCATCCGCATGATTTAAAAAAAGAGGACACATTAGATAATATAGTCCTAGACACCCTCTTCAAATTGAATGGTCACAGCTGGAATGTCTGATTAGAATTATCCTGGGGCTAAACAACAACAAAATCTTGTTTTACCCTGTCTCACCAAAACTAAAAATGAAAAGAACCTAACCAAGGAATGTTACAAAGTCAAAAGAAAAGAGAAACCTAACATTAATTATTATCAGACAAAATTTTTTAAATTTTTCGTTATTTATTTAGTATTCATTTCCTAATTAGAAGTAATATCAATTTTATTATGTTTATTTAATACTTAACATTAATTGGAAAATATCTAAAATAACATTTCCACTTTAACGTACCCTTACTACCAAGATATTAAAGTAAGGAAGATAGAGTGAATGAAATCAATTCTTATTTTTATTAAGGATATGTGAAACTTTTTTTTTAATTCTTTTTCTTTTTCTTTTATTTAGAATACTGAAATGTGTATACCTAAAATTTTAAAAAGTGGTATATTTTGTTTATATAGTTTTGATTTTTTTTTTTTCTTCAAGTATCACTTTACAATCAATAACACTACAAGAGTATTTGAGTAGTTCTATAGAAAAACATGCTTGAAAACTCTGTAAATAATTTTTTGATCCTATATCTTGAATTTCTTTTAACCTTTTCTATTCCATTATATTTTGAATCCTATAACTATTTATAGAATTTTTCTTTGCCTCATAAGCAGCTTCAAATTTACACATTCTCTTCTCTCTTTTCTTTATTTTCCTTTCTCCTTTCAAATTTACACATTCTCTTCTCTCTTTTCTTTATTTTCCTTTCTGCTCCATTGGTTCTTTCTTCTCAATTTACTTTGATCTCTTTTTCTCTTCTTCATAGTTGCTAGTTCCTATTTTAGTTATAAGAAGTGTAATGCAATATTATGCCAAACATGTTAAATGTAAAATGATGTGTATTTTATGTGATAAAATAATTTAATAATGCAG
The DNA here is from genome assembly GCF_046866305.1 of Octopus bimaculoides. Classification (NCBI taxonomy): domain Eukaryota; kingdom Metazoa; phylum Mollusca; class Cephalopoda; order Octopoda; family Octopodidae; genus Octopus; species Octopus bimaculoides. The sequence continues at coordinate 115,746,372 of NC_142930.1, read as the reverse complement.
TCTTTTTATATATCTTCTTACATTTCATCATATGATGTTATCAATAATTTACTTTTAAAATATATATTTTTTTGTTTTCAGTCTTTATTTTATAAACAGTATTTAAAAATAAATTTAGATTTTCAGTTGTTTGTAACATGCAAAATTCTCCGATTTGCCAATTGCTACCAAAATAGCTTCTATCATTATTATTATTTTTTTTATTATTAAAAACTAGTTCTCTTGTGGTTTGGTAGTGTCTGAGGATTTTGTAGCTATTAAACCTAAGTATTATTTAGATAAATAGTTTTTCCAAGGGCTTGTTTCAATGTATTTCATAATACCTCTGTAGTCTGTTTCTTAAAAGATGAATTCTTAGGTTATTCTTTTATTATTATATTCTTATCTAGCTTGTTTTGTCTGGAAATGTGCTAATGACATGATGATGGTGTAGTTATCAGAATGCAGCTGTAAAAGTTCATGAGTCAAACATGCAGTTAAACTGCAACCTTAGCAATATATTATAAGATGGGCAATATAAACATCATGTTGAAAAGAAAATGACCTGGAGTACAGGTGAAAAACTTCAACTACTTTCAAGATTTCCTATCTGTATAGTATCAGCATGCTCTGGAAATCCCTCAGTGTAATTTTTGCATTGAAATGATGTCTGAGATCCTAAAAGACCTAATGTTATTTGTAGCTACAGAGTTCATCTTCATACAGTGAGGTAAGGGTTAGTTTTTAACAGAAAAGTAATGAAGTGACAACAACATACCATAGACTATGCATTACAATGTCACTTTATAAAATTATAATGATGACAACAGTAGGAAAGTTGTAAATAGTACAGAAATAATATTAAAATTATGAATCAATCATTGGAATATGGTTGTCCTATGTCCAATTAAATACAAAAATACAATTATATTGGTAATTGCTAACATCACAACTAATTTGGAAAGGAGTGGTGGGGTAGTTGGTTTTGTGTGGTTTTTGCTGCTGTTGTTGTTTAGCCTCAGGTCTCTGGATTGAACAGAGCTATGGTGAAAGGCATTCCAGTAATGACCATTCCAACTTTTAACGTATCTACAACTTCATTTCCAGATGAAAGGAATTAATTTGAAGGAATTCTGTTATTATTTCTTGCAGGTCAGATAACCCTATTAAGGTTTTATGTTAGCAAGTATTAGTTTACTGATTATATTAGCAAGTATTAGTTTACTGATTATATTAGCAAGTATTAGTTTACTGAATATATTAGCAGGTATTAGTTGACTAGTAGCTCAAGGGTCCTGTATTATTGACCTATGAAATCCTACTTTCATACTGTGATAAAAGAGAAAATACCATCAGTAGATTATCTCTTTGGACAACTATTCAGAATTCATTAAGAAGAAGTAAATGAAAATGCAAAGATAATGGCCAGTTAAAGATGAATACATAATGGTGTATAAGCAAGTACTTTAGACAACTCAAGTAGATGCAGTTCAGGTCATGAAACAGGTCACAGTGGTATGATAAAAGTCTCTGATACTCATGAATAGCTGTATATAATTAATAAAGAAGCGAATAATTTATTAATTGACCGTGTGTTTAATAATGGATAACCTGGCAAACAAACAAAGAAAAAAGAAACAGTATCTGTTTGACACATGGTTTCATATAAAATCTCTTGCCAAAAACATAGAGCATTAAAACCATTTCTTTGTGAACAAAAGTCAATAAACTTTATACTGTTGTGTGAATAATATTTAAGGAAGTCTAGTTTCTTAATTCTAGACATGATATGTGTAAATAAGTCATTAGTTAGACGCTTGTTGCACATGTTCTTAAGAGAAAATACAACACTACCTTGTAAAATTCTTATCAATTTGGAATCTCTTAGGTTTCTGCCTATGCTAGAGGAATTGAAGCCAGCAATCTAAAGAATTAATCTAGCAATATCATATTAATGGTCTCTGGAACAAATTAATGGAGTCAGTTTCATTATTTGAAGTCAAAATTGAAAATATTACATTCATGTAAGAGAGTATGAATGAGTTGGTTGTTTATCAGAAGGTTGGTAGCTTTTATGCTTTTACCAGCACAGAACTATGCTTGTGGTCAAGACACGTTTATTTGGAAAGGAACTGGAGAAGGATGAGATTCATGTGTAGTGTTTGTCTCATTTTCTTTGCATCATTAACCTGTGAAATACTGATAACATACCTTGATACATAATGTTGTAACTTATATATCCATAGACAATTACTCCTATTTGAACTAATGAATTTGTAAATATTGTTTATATTTCAAAATGTATGTTAAAATGTTTTAAGTGAAGAGTATGATACAAGTTGACATTGTTCCTGGTTCTTTTGCTGAGGTAGCCAAAGGCTAATTGTTGGCTAAAAACTAGAAATAAGTTTTGACTCAGATATCTGTCAATTGACAGATGAGTAAAGAGTTAAAAGATGCTTCTTTATTCAAAAACCCTTATTTTCAGCTCATGAAATTTTTACCAGATTTCACTATAAATACCAACTTAAATATTGTTGATAGTTTAACAAATTATTTTAAAGATATTTCACCTTTCACTTAAAATCAAGCATATTTAGTTATTGATTGGGAACAGGAGAAAACTTGAAGCAAAGTTATGAATGTTATTACCATGTAACTCTGACTAGAAATTTGACCAAAGTGCAATAAAACTGATGTATAAATTATAAGAGCTGTTACTAGAATATTAATGAAGTTAATTAGAATGAAAAGTACTTTATATTCTCTTTGAAATATACTATTTTATTCCTACACATGTAATTCTATTTAGCTTATCACATTTACTTACCACAGTTTACACTTTTATTAACTTTTATAATTTAATGTTATTTACAATTACATAAAATATTGATACTTTCTAATCTTCATATGATAACCCACACTTTAAAAAAAAGAAGTGATTTTGCTAAACAATTTATTTTCCTATCTTTTACAAATGAATTTTGCTGAATAATTAATTTCAAATGTCAACAAATTAACTATTTTTGAATTCTTTTTTTCTTGTTTCATTCTTACTATTATTGCTTATTATACTAAAATAAGGTGGTGAAGTGACAGAATCATTAACATGGCAGGTAAAATGCTTGGTGGCATTTCGTCTGTCTTTATGCTCTGAGTTCAAATACTGCTGAGGTTCACTTTGCTTTCATCCTTTTGAGGTCAATAAAATATAGATACCAGTTGAGCACTGGGATTGATGTAGCTCATTATCCCATTGCCCCAAAATTTCAGGCCTTGTGCCTATTGCAGGAAAGATTATTTATAAACTAAAATTATACTCAGGAATATATTTTTAGTTTATGGAGTTATTTGCTCATTATACCTTTAAAATGATCTCCTATATATCATAATTTGTTTTTTCAATTATTGTATTGCTCATTTCTTAATACATTTCTTAGAGACTAAATTATCAAACAACTAGATATAAGCATATGTTACTTTTAGTTCTACTTTTACCTTTAGGCAAGCAAAATATTGTGTGACTAGCCTATGTCAGGGTTTTTACATGAATTTGAATAATTTTAGAAAATATATTCAATAATTGCAAACATGGAGCTTATATTAAAATGTGTTGTAATACACAAGTCACAGTTGTTTTACTGATAGAGATAAATATTTATTTCCCTTATATATTTGTTCAATAAGTGATATCAGTTTCTTTACTCTTGTTAATCAGTTTTAAATATCAATAGATCAATTTAATTGCTTTGAGGAGTTATGGAATTGATGCTGTTGTATTCAGGCATGTCTTAAGTGTATTAGTAAAGACAGAAAATAGGGAAATGCTTATGGCTTGAGATTGAATTTAGGTCACAGACTTAGGTCATTAGATACTTTATTACCAGTATTATAGTGACTGTTGATGTATTGTTCTGTTACATCAATATTTGATTTATTTTATAGATTGACTACTTTCTTTGTAAAAAAAAAAAAAAAAGAGAAATTCTGTTAGTTTGGATTATGTTCATTACTCGTTTTCTTTGTAAATTTTAACTAATTTCATTTTATATTCCCTCAGATATACCCTCAAATATTCTAGTTGATACCAAGTTTGTAAAGATTGCTCTGACAATTTAAAAATATATGTATTTATATTTTCTTTATATTTTATACATTACTCTCTTGTTAAATCTGACCTGGGATTTCATGATCTCAAGATTTTCAATTCAGAACTTGGTGTCCTCATTATCAACAGCAAATGAGAAATAAAAGCCACTGCTGTAGTACGATAGATATACTAAATAATTTAAGAGTCTACTTTGGGAAAGATAACAAAATGCCAATTAGCTAGATATTTGGAGAAATATATTATGTGCATATCATTCAGAAATTTGCAATATCTATATTGTATGGAAATAAGATATTGCTGTTGGTGATTTAGTTTAATATTTGCAATTTAACTATTTTCACTTCATTTCATTTGTCATTGCAGTTCATTGGTTTCACCAGTTGATAATTGGATAGCTTTCAGTCTATTGTATTCGTACAATACCAATTATCCAACTGAAATTTTTTATTAGAATTTATTAATAGTTAACAAAGGAATGTGTTTCTCAAGTATTAATTCACTTTCTCAAAAGAGCAATATGTAGTGTCTGCAAGAGAGAAGTATACACATAAAAACTTCATATAGCATTTGATGTAAATAAATTACAAACTATCAATAGCTAATAATATAGCTAATGGAACTTTTAATAAAATATTTCCCTGAATTAGCACAAGAAATTAATTAGAATGACTGAAATTTGTAATTAAAACAAGGTTGTAGCTTATCGCTTCTTTATGGTACTGCTACTCTGGCAATTATTTGTATCTAATTGATGATTTCTTTTTGGAGGCTTTCTATTCTGTTAGTATACAGTGTTTGAATGCTGCATTTCTGCAGGCTTGTAGTCTACAAATATGTATATATATATATACATGTATATATATGTGTATGGAAACTTTGTAAAAGGATTTAGTTAAGGCAAATCTCCTGGGTACATCTACAAAAATTTATAGCTGCACGATAGTAAGAATTTAAGCATATCTATGCTTAATTCAGATGTAAAAGTAACAATTTTCCTGTAATTCAATGATTTGTAGATGTTTGGCTCCATTCCAGCCATGGGCTATTGCATTATTTCTTTGGACTTATTTTTGCTTATATAAATCTATCAGTTAATACTCATTTCCATATGAAGAATATAAATATGCAAGACAACAGAGCACTAAATAAGGTATTTTTTTATTGTTGCTATTGGTTCCAATTTCAGTATATGCAAATAAACTTTTCCCTTCATCTCTGTAGGAATAGTGCAAAGAGTGCCAGTATCACTAATATATAAGTCCATCTGTTTATTACCACATAATCTAGCTGTTAGAACAGAAAAATATTTTACGATAATGCCTGTGGCTTTAAAATCTGAATGTATGGTTAGGTAGATTGATAGGTATTTTATTTGTTTTCCAATCGTCTATTGTTGCAGTGTTATTGTTGATAGTAATCCATTCTCAATGCAAATTTCATATATTTGAATATTATACATATTCTTTTATTCTTTTACTTGTTTCAGTCATTTGACTGCATCCATACTGGAACACCGCCTTTAGTTGAGCAAATCGACCCCAGGACTTATTCTTTGTAAGCCTAGTACTTATTCTACTGGTCTCTTATACCAAACTGCTAAGTTATGGGGACGTAAACACACCAGTATCGGTTGTCAAGCGATGTTGTGGGGACAAACATAGACACACAGACACACACACATATATACATACATACATATATGTATGTATATATATATATATATATATATATATATATATATATATATATACAACAGGCTTCTTCCAGTTTCCATCAACCAAATCCACTCACAAGGTGCCATGCAGTGGGACTGAACCGCAACCATGTGGTTGGTAAGCAAGCTACTTACCACACAACCACTCCTGCACCTATAATTCACTGACGTTCAACAAAAAATCTTGAGGTGGATAAATACTTGCTTTCAAACTGTAATATTTGAAATAAGCAAATCAAGAGAAATTATTCTTAGCCTTAACTGTTTTACAGAAAATCTTCCACCTTTCATCTTAGAATTGAAGTATAGTTCTTATTTACAGTAGCAGTGTGCCTATTATATTTACCATCCTTACATCAGTTATGACATGTAATAACTTTTATGAGTCATTTACTACTCATTTTTTAATGTTTTAGGATTTTTATTGCACCTTGTATCTAACTCATCCTATATTTGTAAAGTAGAAATATGGATCATCCCATTTTTGTTTTGTTTGTTTATTGGACAACCTGCAATGGAATAATCAAGTTTTAGCAAAGATTCTATCGAAGCACTTATGAAGTCAGTTATGAAGCCATAAATTATATTGAGATGTTTCAGATAACTTTTATCCAAAATACTGATTTTTTAAAAAATTAGGATTTTGTGTTTTATACAGTTTAGGGTATATTTACTAAAATGAGACTAATTTGATTTCTTGATTAAGCCTTTTTTTTAAATTCCCTTTTTTATATTGTATTTACATTTTAATCATACTGCCATTGAGATACAGTAATTAGTTACCAGAAAGGATATATCTTATCTTGTAGTTGTACGCAGGCATTAGGTAAATGAAAAACACTTGATCCAAATATAGAACCTAATGAATATGTGTATATTTTTTTTATACATATATGTGTTTTTGTATGTGTATATATGTATGTGAATAGGTGTGGTTGTGTGTATTTCTTTAATTAATTTTGTGTCTGAGATTGATAAATAACATAAATGCCTATAAATTTAATATGTGTTAAAGATTAATTTATAAGGAAACCACACACACATCAGTTGCCCCAGAAGACAGTATTTAAACCATAATGTACACAATTTATTTTGTCACATCCTGTTCAATATTCAGCTGAATTGTACTCCTAATTTTCCCCTCCAGTTGCTACCTATCCTTAAAATTCCTCATCAGAATTTCAGTACAAAATCTATTCATGATGATGTATAGTAAAATCAGTGTCCATAATGAATATTCATAATAAAATACGACTTTTGCATGGAAGAAAAACATCTCTTTATCATTAGAAATAATATTGCTTATGAACTCCAACAATTGTACTGTTGCTCCCTTCTAGTTATACTTCTCTCGAGTTATAAACACTATACACACGTACATGCATGTGCACACACACACACACACATGACAGGCTTTTTTCAGGTTCTGTCTATCAAATCCACTCACTAGGGTTTAGTCAGCCCCAGACTATAGTAGAAGGTGCCATGCAGTGGGACTGAAACCAGAACCATATGGGTGGGAAACAAGCTTCTTACCTCACAGCTAAACCTGTGACTTATCAGGGTTAACATCTCCAGAACTGCTTAGCTTGAATGGCATCAATTTATTTTAATGTCTTCAGTATTTCCACATCTGTCACTAAACTTGCTTAATTTTTTAATCTTTATTCCTAATTGTATCTTAATTTTTTTTTTTACCATTTATTTTGCGTTCTTTAATAAGCCATCTTCTCTAATGATTCTTTTGATCTATTTCCATTTTTGTTGAGGGCAAATACAACTATTTAATTGAGGACACACTTCTCCTCAGCAGTATCTTGCTTTATCCTGACACATAATCTTGCAATTCTTTAAAGTTCCTTGCTCTTCTATTGCCATAAGAGTATTATTAAACCTATTGATAGATTATATTCAACTTAGGTTATGGTGATAAAAAACTTTCTGCTTTTCTATCAACAATTATTCTTGCTATCTCTTTTAATACACACTACCATAAATAATACTCATTTCTTATTATCCACTCTACTTTACTATTCTGCCTCTAACTTTCCACATGCTTCAGTAAAGCTTCTCTTGTACCCTAATAACTTAGCTTTGCACTAGGTTTTCTGTCTTTCTCTGTCTATGTAAGCATTTGATAGCATCAAGTCAAAATTTATTCTCACAAAGGTAAATTTCAAAGTTCACATCACGCTTTCAAAATTAACTTCACCTTAAGGTCACTTCTTTGACCCTGGAATTGTAAACTACTGTATCTTGAGAAACTCTTTGTGTTCTAATACAATTTTATTACAAAAATCCTATGTACAATTACATTTATCAACAGGATTCTTTAATCCACTTAGAACTCTTCAGACATTGTTAATATTATTGGGTTAATGTTCTATTTTCCAATTAACATATATCTTTCATTAACTTATTGTTAAACAATATATGAAATTAGTGTTAGCTTTAAGAAACAGTTATTTTTATGGCACTCCTGTGTGTACACATGTGCATGCATTCACACAAGCAAACTTCTCTCTCAGGGTATTAGATCCATATTTCCTACCTTTGGGAATTTTGAGCATAAAACTGTTTTTGTTTATGTATAAACAGCTATAATTAATAAGAAAAACTTCAAATAAAAAGTACAAACAAGTGAGGTAAATATAAACCTTGTTAAGCTTAGTCTTATTATAAATCGTTTCAAATCTTATAAAAAAAATAGTATTGAATAATGTACCAAAGTCGTCTGTTAAACATATTTTTGGTAACGAATTGATGGTAAAAAATATTGACTCCACTGAACAGCAATCAATATATTCTCTGACCACTATAACTACTGTAATCAATAAGTCTGAAGTTGTATTTGCTTTTATTCTGAAATAATTTTCAATTAGAAAGTCTTTTTTTACTTTCTAATTTTCTCTTTGAAGTAACTCCAATCCCACTTTATGTGTTGTACTGAGAAAACATTGCTGTAATCTATGTGAAGAAGTACAGCTGGAATTACATACAACATCTTAATTCGTATCAGATTTAGTTTCAATAGAATCATTAGAGCAGCAGACAAAAATGTCTTGCTGTATTTATTCTTGTTCTTTGCATTTTAGGTTCAAATCCTGTGAAGTCAGCTTTGTCTTTCATCTTTCCAAGGTTAATAAAATGAGGTACTAATCATGTACTTTATAATATGTTAGATATTTTAATTTTCTTTATTTACTTTTTGGATCTGGTGGGAGGGGCAGTGCCAGTGGCTCTGCAGGCCTTCCAGATCCAGTGAGATAGAGGATGTCAACATTTCTCTCAAACGACTGGAAGTTAACACCTATGGGAAAGATAAGTTTCAAAAGAGAAGAATAGGTGTGACATAGTATAAGGTTTTGGAGGTTGAAAACAACAAGGATGAGTAAAGGAGGAGAGTTGTGAGGGTCACCTGAGTAGAGGTGGTACAAGCTCAGCCAGTTTGGAGAGAGAAGCAGAGGCTGTTATAATAGAGAGAGGAAACAGCACATTTATGGGCCTGAGGTTGAAGCATGTCTGCAAGTGACTATATGTTAATCAATTAAATGGCCTTCTCCTAGATGAAGTCTTGGATATCTGTGGGAGCAGCAGTCATATATATATATATATATATATATATATATATGTGCATTCAAGCATGGGTCGATGCCAGTGCCGCCTGACTGGCTTCTCGTGCCAGTGGTACATAAAAAGCACCATCTCCTGTACCGGTGGCATGTAAAAAGCACCCACTACACTCTCGGAGTGGTTGGTGTTAGGAAGGGCACCATCCAGCTGTAGAAACCTTGCCAAATCAGATTGGAGCCTGGCGCAGCCTACTGGCTTGCCAGTCCACCAGTCAAACTGTCCAACCCATGTCAGCATGGAAAACAGACGTTAAACGATGATGATGGTAATGATGGTGATGAACACAATAAAATATTTCTGCTAAGTATAATTAATAGTTGAGAAAATGAATGATTTTTAGAAGTAAAATATTCCTGTATAAAGTATTCATTAGGTAACATCATTCAAAGGTAGTGATTTTATTTTTGTTTTCCCCTAACCACATGTCACCTTTTGTCAGCTTTGCTTTAGCTATTCACCAATACTATTAAACAAAAGAAATGGTTAGTAATGGATCTACATTGTTTCTAGTGTTTGTTATTGTCACCTTTTTATTTCTTTGATGCATGTGCTGCAGCACAAATATATAATGGAAGGTCTGTCTAACAATTCCGCTTGTATTGTAGCTGAGCCTTTAGTTTGAAAGTACATCAGATAATGATATAACTTTTGCCTTTTTTCAGTTGAGAGGATTTCTCCTAAGATGTCCTAAAGTGTTTGTTTTACTTCATGTCGTGAGTTCTGCCCTTTAAGAAGCAGTGATATATAATTTTTCTCTTTGCTCTTTCTCAGATTAGTTCCTGTTGTAAAGGATTGTTGTTTGTTTTACAAACTTCACTCAACTACATTATATTTTTCTCAGAAATTATGATTGGTCTAAGAATTCTGTTTCTTCAGTTTTTGTTATGGTAAAGTTCACTTTATCACAATGGATTACACTGTTGTTTGACTCCACATCAAAGTCACTACTGTTTATGACACTGCTATCTCTACTTCCATGTTTGGAATATTTTCTTTTTTTATCTATTGGAAGTTCATTAAACTGTTCCTTTTCTCTTTTAGTTTTTACATTGTATGTTTTGGTTTTGTACTTTTTCATTGGCTGATGCAATGTTCAGTCATGTGACATTTTGGAGGTGAAGATGTAACATGTGTGACTAAATAAATCTCTTTGTTTTGTTGTTGTTTAACTACTTGTATTCAGAGAAAGCTATCCTTTGGTAATTATTGTCCATTTTTTAAAAGTACTCTACAGAAAATATTTAATAATGCTCGAATAAGAATTGTCTAGAAAAAAGAAAATGAAAACACCTTCACACTAAAAGAGTCAAATTTAATAATGATGGTGGTAGTGGTTGTGGTGGCTGTGGTGATGGTGGCAGCAATGGTGGTAGTAATGGTGGTAGTAATGGTGGTGGTGTAGTTCCTGACATAGATAACAGTCACAAATTTAAGGAAAAACTAAGTTGAAAGTTAAATCAACTTTTGCAGGATTCGGACACCTAACAGTTTATATATATTAATCAAATAGACACTATGGCTTTAGTTTTTGGTGCACAAAATTCTGTTGCTCTCAATCTATTTTACCTTTCTGGTTCAATTGCTGTAAATTGTCCTTGAGTTTGCTAATAAATGTATGAACATAATATCTTCTGATAATAAATTCCCTTTTAGAATAAGAGAAATTCAAGTAACTGTTATCCTATGACTGAACTAACTGCCTATGTAACAACTTCAATGCAGTTTGAGGTAAAGACATCTTTTCATACAAGAGCAAAAATGCTCTTTTGGAATTATATTTGATATTATTCATCATAAGCAAAGCAAAGGGATGGATATCTACCTGAAACTAATCCATCTCACTATCCCTTTGTGAATCAAGACTAAAAGATGACAGAAAATAGATAGCTATTTTGCTTTTAAGACATCATTTTGCTCCTGTTACAATCAAGACTCATAGTGGTTATGACTCTTGCTAAGATATCAAATAAAAAAGATGAATTGTGTTGGCAGAAAGCCTGTTGCAAAAACAGGCATCGCATAGTACATTTATTTCGCCAGAGACACACCACTGATATTAAGAAAAATAATTTAAATGATTATCAAATTTTTTATTAATATAGATTTTTCTGTAATCTTTTTACTTGTGTTATATATATATATATATATATATATATATATATATATATATATCATTTAAAAAATCATAAATACTTATCTTCATGCTTTCATCAGATTTATATGCATTTCTGTGGCACCTCAGCTACATCTCCATGTTCCAAAGATATGTGCAGCATTATCTTTTGAAGATGTAGAATGTAGAATTGTTTTTTATACCACATCTGTTTTGCTTTATTATAAGACTCTAATAGTTTCTTGTATCAGTTTTGTGTTTTGTCTGTTGTGTAGATTGTGTGTGTGTGTGTGTTTCATATGTGCTGTGTGATTGTTTTGTGTTTTTATATTGGACAGTGATTGCGTAGGTTATGTGGGATGTGCTTTATAAGATGGTTGTTGTGTAAGTAAGAGTATGTATGGTGATGCTACTGAGTATTTGTTGTATGTGGAGAGTGTACTATTTGAGATGTGCAATTTCATGTATCTTGCACAGAATGCAAGTTACATTTTGAACTGTATGTCTATACATAGTTTTCATTTTGTGTTGTGTTTTTTTTTTATCATACATGGTGTTAGTCCAAATCCTTCTTAAATTTCAAGATTCTTGTAAATTTACAATTTCTCAACTTTTTTTTTCCTGAATTTATGAATATTTTGTTGGTTTTTTTTTTTCTTGCTGATATTATTGTTTTATAATTATTTTGAAATTGGGTATGATTATTTCTAGAAAAATCCTTTCTTATAGATACAATGCTAATTGTAGTAGCTTCTATTTGCCTTGTAATGATATGGTTATTTTTTAAATTTTATTTTAATATGATAGAGAACACCTCTTAGAAAGATGGCAGGACGCTTTGATGTAGCCCTCAAATGGCCATCAAAATACATGAAGCTACAATCTTTTAACTGCTTTAATATGAAATGGCTTTAGACTGTACTATCATCCCTTTAACAGAAACATGATAAAAGCTGTTAAGAGTTCTGAAATTCTTGGATGAAATAACATATCACTAGAAATTTACTAATCTGGAGATGCCATTCTATAGCAGAAGTTAATGGAACTTTTTGCTTCTTCTGGAATCAAGGCAAACTTCCATAGAAAAGTTGCTCTGATTGCTCACATCTACAAGCATAAGGGAATTAGATAGTGCTACCAATAACAATCATGGAATGTTCTTTTGTTGAGAATATCCTGCTGAACTGTTTCATCAAACAAATTGAGACATGTCTGCTCCCTGAAAATCAGTGTGGTTTCTGTGACAGACATAGCACCTTAAACATGGTTTTTGCTGCAAGACAACTTCAGGTCATAATCAAAACATTTGTGGAACTAACCAAGGCATTTGACAGTGTGAGCTGTGAAGGTGTTTGAGCTGAATGGGTGGATGTACAGACAAATTTACCAACATTGTCAGGGAATTAGACAACTGCATAATGGCTCATGTTTCCTACGATGATAATGTATCAGTAAACTTTCTTGCCAGCATTGTTGTAAAAATGGGAATGCCTGCTGGTGCTAACAGTGTTAAGTATGATGCTCTTAGCAATTGTCACTCCTACATTCAAAGATTATCCTTCAGGAATTTGCATCCATTACATAATATATGGCAGATTTCATAATCATTCACACTTGAAAGAAATCATTAAAGTTCAGACTACATTCAAAGCACAATTATAATTTTGCAGATACTTTGTTCATTGAATTCTTGTAATGCCAATGATATACAAACAAAGACAAGAAAGATTCTTTGTAGCCTGCAGCAAATTTTAATTGAATTCAACCCTCACCTGGTCTTGAGTGCATTGAACCAAAAATTATGGTCAAAGATACATGTCAGCAGTTCACAGAGAAGTTCAATTACTTTGATAGCCTTCCAGACAGGTCCATGTTGATAAGATCAGATCTAGGATGGCCAAGCATGGTCAGCTTTTGGAAGACAATGCTTCATTATCTGGGAACACAGTAGTATCAGCATTGCCAACATGCTGGATATTTACAAGGCAGTAGTGTGCATGACACTTCTCCATGCCTACCAAATATGGACTGTCTGCAGCAGACATACCATATACTGATACTTCCTCATCACAAGTCTCTGAAGTCAGTTCAACATTAAATGATAGGGCAAGGTTCAAGACACAGAAGTGATCCAATGGGTGGAATTCTTATCAATACATATTCTGTTGCAAATAAAAAGAAAAATTCACTGGACTGGTTATATCAACCACACTCTCATTACCTTCCTCACTTTTCTTGTCCTTTTCTTTACCATTTGCATTGTTCCTTTTTTCTATCTTTGCTACAGCTATACCTTCTCCCATTAAAGGAGTTTATTGTTATTTTTAGTGATGGTGTTTTCATTACTGACTAAATGAGGTCAGTGACCATTGTTGGTAAAAATACAAGGGAAGAATCTGAGTAGCAAATCATTCATTTTGACTGGTAAAACTTTTAGACAGGCAGCAGCTGTAGAGTTAGCACTAACACTGCTATCATGACTCCCTCTCATTGCTCATTTCTCTTAAGACATCAAACTTATTGACATTTTCTATAAAATTATTTGTCCTCTAGCTACACACAGTGGGAAAAATAGCTATGATCCCCTTAATTAGTTCGTTTGAAGAGACTCTGAATGTTTTTAAAACTATTTTCCTAATAACATATTAATTACAATTATAAAAAATAAAACTTTCATTGGAAAAAAATTATAGAAATCATTGCAAACTTACGGAGCATCTGTGTTCATACTTAAAGTAGTTTGGATACAATAATAAGTGATAATGATTTTTCATGCAGGATTAAAAATAAAACTGTTGAAAAGCAGAAAATCCTCTTACAAGGAAGCCAATGACCATATATATCTGAAGAGAAGTTGGATGATGTTAGGTTATCTATCTACTGAAACAAAGTCAGGCATGATCATTGTACACTTATGTTAAACAACCATTATTATAACATGGATCCAGCACTCAGCTCAGTCCATCACATGTGTTTGGTAATGGGAGTAATCCATGATCTTTATAGTATGTTCAGATTGGTCTGAGGTGACTATCTTACCACACACACATGCACAATCACACACACACATGTATATATTTTTATTGACCAGCCAATCAAAATCTGTAACCTATGGAGGTCATAATTGGGACAGGATGAAATGTAGTTCTCCTTCTCCATCTTTACTGGTCATCAGCCAATGGAGCCCAATCAATTTGCTTTACTGAAACTAGGAAGAAGACAACTGTGCATTAAAAGCACTAAGTATTAAATTTGGGGTTTGTAATTTGATTAAATTTGAAAGTTCTGTAAGAATATTCAAATTATAATATTTAATATTTTATAAATCTTTGAAATAAAAAAATTAAAATACCTAAACATTATCCAATTATATTTCTAAAATTTTATTTGTTTTTAGGAATTTAATTGTTTTCTAAATGATGCAGCTTTTATGACCACCAAAACTATTTACAAAATGTAAAACTTTAGTTCACATGAATGCTTGTTTCCAATACTTTTATTTTAATGTTTGAGTCCTAGTTTCCTTAATCTTATACACATTTTCTATTGGAGAAGTGAATATAACTCAATTTTTTTAACAATTGAATTTTAAGTTAAGCATGAAATATGTTGCTATTTTATAATTGTATCAACTGTGATGGATTTCATGGAAAAATATTGTTGTTTATTTACTTAAACACGTGTGCGAACATTTCCATATGAAGCATGAATTTCATTTGTGTTCAGTGTAAGAGCCTGAACATGTATACAGCATTATATTTCTATGTGATTTAATAATTTCAAATAGCATTTTGAAAAATTCTTTTAAAATTACTTTTTACTAACCTCTACTTTCTTTAACTCATAACTTCAAAAATTTGGAGTTGCAATTTTACTTCTTAGAACATATGCTTACTTGCTTCAGAGGTTTTCTTAATGAGTAGAAAATTCCCCCATGTTTCGGGTTTGCCATTCATCTTACCAACATTTTAGATTGAACTTAATCTAACCATTATTTTCTTGCTGTAGCTTAAAGATTTGCTCATTTATTTTATATTTTACATATTTGTGTGAGTATACCTTGTGATACTCTTTTATATTTTGTTTGAAGAACAAGGGCATATTTTTATTTTGTTAGTTTAAAAACAAGTTTTGATATTGAGATAAGATTGGTGTTATGGTTCAATTCAAATTTGATGTTTTATCTATTAGAAAGCAAGATTTTATTTGGTAGATTGAATGCAAAGTGTATTTAGTATTGTTGGATCAGCCCTAACATGTGAAACATACTCAATCATAAAGTTTATTTCCCTTTTCTCTAAGATTTGTAGCAGTTGAGGCAAAATAATTTCTAGCTCTGGAGAGAAAACTTAATCTTTGTAAAGATTTTCATAATGTGCAGTCAATGTCATTGACTTAGCTGCATATCCATAGATATGCAGTATTTTAAGCTGGTTTTCTTTTCACATTGGATCTATTTTAAGTTTTATTAATGCTCATAACATATTCTAGTTTCAAATTTTGCAAAAATTAAGCTTCTCTAATTAAGATGCATTAACATGTTGAAATATCAATTGTAATGCCATATATTTATCTCATGCTTTAGCTATTAGTTTTATATATTTCGGTATAATTGTTTCAGGCTACTTGATTAAAAATTAAATGCTGTTCCTTAATTCATGCTGTAATGGTTTAAAATGGGTTTCCTGCAGTATTAACATTTTTAGTCTTTCCTCTATTTTTTAAGGTGAGAATGGACACACACCTATGAAAGATATAATGACAAGATCAATGGTTCTTCTAATTTCTGATTTTTATCTATAAATGATTTAAGGAGAGCTGTGTTTGGGAAAAATCATTGTGCATATTGTTCCATGTAGTGGTGAGAATGACTAGATAAAGTGTTTGCAAAGAATTGGTTAATTCATAGGTTTATAAATTTGAAGGCTTTCTATTATTGAGAGGAAAGGTATGTGATAAACTTAGCTACTAAAGAAGAGCAGAGGATGAATGAAGAGTTTGAGATCTAGAGCTATGAAAATTTATATTTGATGTTGAAGAGTGGATTAGAATTATTCTCTGGCAAATGTGGCAGCTTTTGAATTTAGGAGGCAAATGACAGATTTGTTATGATTGCCAAAAAGGATCTGATACAATTTCACAGGTTAATGGAAACAAGATTTGGAAGAGAGCAGATATTATAGATAATGTTAGGGAAATTTGCATACTTTTAGCTATATATTTGATTGTCATCATGCATATAGCAAATCTATAAATAAAGACAACTTTGAAATCCATGGATTATATTTGCTGTCAAAAATGTTTTACCCAGAGTGCCTCTGTACATATGAAATAACATCCTAGACAGATGTCTTCGATATTTTTGACTGTTTAATATGTATTGAAAAAGAAATACATTTGTTGATGTGCTTTTCTAGATTAAAAAACTAAAACATTTATCTGGCAACTGATTTTGAAAATATAAGTCAAAGGATTTAGTTAAATTTTGTAATAAAGTTTGATTTGTCTGAGAGGAAAATATTATGTTTTACTTGATCAGATTGATTGCTGTTAGAAGAAAGGATATGAGGATATGAAGTAAACTAGTACAGATACTACAAGGGACATGAAATCAATAAGATGATTGACTAAAGTGGTCAAGCATCTGTGGTCAAGTATTTCTTAGTACTTGATAGAATCTATGACAAAGAGAAGTTGTGTATTAGTTTTAGAATTGTTTAAAAGAAAACTGAACATGTTTCATTCTTTATTTTGGTATGAAATAAGGAATAAAAATTTCACATTATAACAGTATGACAATTTTATTGAAGAGAAAGTGATTGCAGAGAAGGGTTGATGCTATGATTTTCTTTTAACAGCTTAAGTGTTGTATTTATTGTAAGAGAAGTCCTTCTGTTTTATGGTAAAATCTGTTCAGTTCAAGCATTAAATTCTCAATATAGTTTGAAAACAAAACTTCAAAAGAAACAGACAAAACACATGCAAATGTTTTGCTTACCAAAACTGTTTTATTTTGGAAAACTTTCCCCAGCTCATATCACATTTTAGGAAAAATGTGTTGATAACCCTTTCTTGTACATTTATTTTTTATATATAGTGGTTAGATGTCTTGCAATAAGCACTGAACTCTAGGACACTGGATTATTTTGTTTCTAATGCAAAGTTATCTGAATCTAAATATTTATCTTTTTTCATATCCTCTAAATAATGCTCAAATCACTTATATTCTATTTGTCATATATCATTGGGATGTTCTCCACACTTACTACTTATTGCATATAAGAATCTCATAGAAGTAATTTATAGGTTATTATGTGTTATCTTGATTTAGTTCTTCTCAAAGTATAGAGGTTATAGACATTGCTTATTGTGAATTTAATAGCAAAATAGTAGTAATTTGAAAACTCTGCTGATAATTACATTAATTATAGCACCAACTGTGAAAACATGCAGAATTTTACCAATGGTAAATAATTCAATAGAAAATTTACAGTAAAATTACATGTCCTTAAATCTACTGTTTATTAAAATAACTTTAAATTGGTTGTTTCTGATTTCCTTTCCACAATGGCATAAAATTATTGCATTATTTGCTAAATTAGGATTCAAATTTTAATAAAAAGCATTTGTCAGTATATATATATTTTAAAATTCATCATGCTTGAAACTTGTTATGAGTTACATAAAATCAATAGCATGGATGGCATTTAACATTTGCTATTGAGGGAAGTTATATTTATTTAATTTAAATACATGTTTGTAAATCACTATTTCTTGAGAATTTATCTAATTGAAGTTAATATATTTGTTGCTTGAACACTGATTAATATTTTACAGATTTTGTTTAGAGATCTGAAGTAATTTAGTTACTCAACACTCTTTTGGAAATAATTGTTACTCTGTTATTATTCTAAGTCTATAAAATATTGCTTAATTCTAATTGGTACATAGGTAGAATTTTATAGGAAAAGGATGTAATCAAATGACTTGGCTCTAGTATATTACTAATGTTTGCTTTAGGTATTGCATATAGATAGATGATTACATCTAGTCTTCCAAACTCTTCTATTATTTGTTTCAAATGTTTTATCAATCACTTTAGGCTATCATTTCTAAGCTTTGCAAGTGGTGCAACCACACATTGGAACAATAATCAAAGCAACTAAAAATGAGTGTTATCCAGAGACTCTTATTTTGGAAATAGCTACTGGCTACATCTTGCTTGATGCTTGCTGATTTTAAGTATGAGTCTTCAAATGCTTATTGTATTTAGGTTGAATGTCATTTCAGTAGTATACTAACTGCATTTCTTCTGCATTTAGTTTTATGATTTATTAATAACAATAGTCTTCAATACTAATAGGATATTCAATGCTCCAAGCTGGCATAATCGTTTGTACGCCAGGCAAAATGCTTAGTGGCATCTCGTCTGTCTTCATTTTCTGAGTTCAAATTCTGAGGTCAATGTTGCCTTTCATCCTTTCAGGGTCATTGAAATAAGTAACAACTGAGAACTGGGGTTAATGTAATTGACTAAGCTTCCCTCTTTGAAATTGCTGGCCTTCTGCCAAAATTTGAAACCAATATTAATAGGACACTTAAATTCTATGCTGTCAGTATCATAGCTGGTACTGTAGTCGGCAGATATATTATGTGAGGTTTATTGTTTCAGCTGTTTGATCAATAGAACGATCTTATCATTGTAATAGGGATTAAGCAGTTGTGTAGACTCAGTGCAACAGTGTGCATGATTAAGTTAGCCTTTTCTCATACTGAGAATATGATAAGAAGCACTTGACCAATTAGATTGGAAACCTCTAGATTTCAAAGTAAAAAACTTGATTATTTGACCATGCCTGCACCTATTGTCAAAGGCAAGAATCACAACATCAGTAGCTATTGCTAATAAGAGAAAACTTTTGGTGTACGTGACTGGTTATAGTACACCAGTAGCTTCCTGCTGCAAGAATTTGAAGAAAAGGAGGTTGAATATTAATTCTTCTCTGCTAAGATCCAGTCCTACCGAAGAAGCTACAACATTCTGAAAACGATATGCCGTTGGAAATATACTAGAAGAGGTTAACATTTTGCACAAATGACTGCTTGAATGTGTGTGAAAGGGATATAAGCATCAGTGGAGTGATAGAAAAAGGCTTGAAATTCATCTCTTATAAATACTAAACTAGTATTGCCCAAGCTGGAACAGAAGTGTACAATGTAGTAATATAAAACTGAATTGCTACAAAATGCTTTTGTTTTCAGTATTCTGAAGGCTGTAGATTTGAAACTGTAGTTTTAATATATATAGTTAAAAAAAATTCTATGTAAAGCAAAATGTAAACTGAATTATTCAGCAAAATCATTTCATATTCTGTCTGTATTTTAATACACTTCTTTTATTAAAATTGTTTACATCTATCTTTTTTCATATATTGCTGTTATAGGAAAATTTTAATACATTTTTGTATTTTTTTAATATGATATTGTTTTACTTCGATTTTGCTTTTTACATAATATTCCTCTATTTAAAACATGTTCAAAATTAGAGTGATATGTAAATTGTCTTTGTTTAAAGTATTTTTTGTTCACTGTACTATGTTTGTCTATGTGAAGCTTTGTCTGAAATATATTGTCAGACATTTAAAACTTTTTGCTATTGTAAAAATCATATTTACAGTGAAAGGAGACTGATATATTTTAAAATTAATGGTGTAATTCATTTAAGTTATTTATAAACTCAGACAATACTGGTACCTACATATATGTGTGTGTGTGTGTGTGTGTGTGTGTGTGTGTGTGTGTGTGTGTGTGTGTGTGTGTGAAAATCAAGAAATATTTCTTTTTATTCCAAAGAAGCTTGTAAACTGATGCCTAGAACTTGATTCTATAGACAGTACATATCTGTATAAATATATGTATACTTACTCAAAATAATTTATATTATTGTAAATCAATGTGGAAATTACTGCGAACTATCCTGTTGTTTAAAGATTTTTTCCTACATGTGGACATAGTAAAGATATGTACTTTTTTTATAGACTTTATGAACGCAGACATTGATTTCCATTTTATCAGTTACAAGTTTCAGCTATTTGAACAGCTAGCAAACTTGGGAATACCATTATTTATCAGAAGAGAATGTAATCTATTTTGATTATATTTTTCTCTCATCCTCTCTTTGGTAATTTTTATTTCTCTCTGTAAACTAGGTTCATTCTTCAACTAGTTATGTTTAGTTAATTAAATTCTTGCTAAAAGGAAAAGTGATTATTGCTCAATACATTTTAGTATTACAGTTTTTAACAAAGTTTTGCCTGTTTATTTGAATTGTGTTGATATTTCAATATGAGATTGACAAATTCTACACATAAAATAGAATTTTAAGATTATTTGTTGCACCCATTATTTTGTACAAAATATTTCTTATAATGCTTTGCAGGGGAAGAAGTCATGATATAAATCTATTTCTAGTAATTTAATGACAAGGATTTGAGAATAATTTAGAAATAATTGAATTAAAAATATCCATTAATGATTAAAACTGTTATGAAGCAGTGTTTATAGAATGTATTAACTGAATAGTAGTTGCATGTATTGTTGTTCATGTTTTTAAAGTGTAAAACTTTGGAAACTGTTCTTGTTGTTTAGTTTCAAGTCTCCCTTGATTGAACAAAACTTCTGATCAAAGGCCATGATACTAGGAATACATTGTTTGATGTATCCTTTCTATTTTAATGGTAGGGTGTGATTTGAGGTGATTTTAATGTTATTTCTAGCAAATTGATAAATTGCATATCTTCATTGGATTATATGAGTGAAAATTTCATGTTTTGATAAAGGGTGTTAAGCTTGAAAAACTGGGGGTATATTTGAGATACAAACTAGATTTAGGGAAATCGACCAGATCCCCAAATTTCTTACTATTAGTACCAACCTTAAGTTATTTTTTATTTGATTTTTCTTGATGGTTTAGTCAGAAGAGACTTGTGAGGAAAAGGGAGAAACAAACTATGTTACATAGTAGCAGCATTAGGAAACAGTATACCAAGAAACCAAGCTCTCTTCAGCTAGGAGATCTGGTCTGAAAGCTTGCATTGGAATGGAGTCCACTAAATTTGTGTAAGGGACAGATGCTAGTATTATATTATACTAATCAACAAATTAAGTCTACCACTCAATACAAGTACACATAAAAATAAGCAATATGATATGCTTTTCAGTATTTTTGTTGTTTGTAATAATAGTTATTATTTGTTATGCAATATGTAGTCATATATTAAAATAATGAGAGTTTTGCTAATGTTTTATATTGGAAACAATGTGTAAGTTTCAACTATTATCCATTGAAAATAGTTTTTGTCCTCAAGGATAGCTGAAATAGGAGACATGAGTGTACGAGAGAGAGAGAGAGAGAGAGAGAGAGAGAGAGAGAGAGAGAGAGCAAAAGAAAGAGGTTCAATTTAACATGGATGCACTTTCAAACTTTGAGATTTGACTCCTTCTTCAATTTGTAAAAGTGTTTATATTTAGATATAAAAATAAAGCTCTGATAATCATTATCAGAGCTCCATTGGCATAAATGTTTTGTTATTTTTATATAAAGTTTATTATGTTGTATGTATGTATATATATATATATATATATATATATATACACACACACACACACACACACACACACACACACACACATATATTGTGCATTCTACTTTCGGTTTACTAGTGATTTTATCAAACTCAGTTGTATTTCTTCACTATTCAAAACATTTTCATCTGGTGGTTGACAAAATGCAAGACAAATTTGAGAAAACAGTTTTCTGTAATTTATAATTTGTTGTTTGTCATCATTACAATGTAATTCATTTTAAAATTTATTTTTATCATCATCATTTTCCTGCAATATTGCTGTTTTGTATTTGTTTCTGTATAGCAGTTCATGTTCTTGTAATTGAATTATATCATTCAATATGATTTCAATTGACTATAATAAAGCAACCCTATAGAATACTGTTAGTAGTTTCAATGGTACATTCTTATACCGTTCTAAAAATATATTGGCTATGAGGCATGACTAATCAAATTATCATATCACTAGATATCGGCAAAAATGCTTTCATTGACAACACAACTGTTATGGAAAGGAAAGTGCAAGATGTTGGTGATTTTTCTTTCATTTTTCTTTTTTTTTTTTATTGCTTACTTGGAAATTATTAGCTTTATCAATTTTTTAACTAATTGACTACAGGTAATATTTTATGTAAGTGACAAGAAAGTTTTTGTTTTTCTAAGATAATCATGTACTCTTCTATTATTAGCTAAAATTTGAGTTAGTTTGTCTAACAGTTTTTATGATATTACTTAGGCAAGCAGAAGCAGTAACAGCAATATTTTCACTGGGTTAACATTCATGTCTATAGAAAATTACTTTTTATGTAGCTAATTCATAATGCATTACAAAATTGCAATCATTATATATTAATATTATACAAAATTTAACTTATTAATTTAATAAGCATTTTAAATTAGTTTAATCTATAATGTCTGTTCCCAACAGATATTTTTGCCCATACATGCATGTAAAATTCATAGCTTGAAGTTTCATAAATAGTAATATAACCAATATAAGACTCTACATAAGTATTGAATTGTTTATTCAATTTACATTTGATGTGTGTATCTGTGTGTATACATATTCACACACACACAGGTATGTATGTATAAACACATACACAGAAAAAATCTCAGTAAAATGTTTTCTTTCCTGAGATATCAGTAAAAGTTGACACTTATGGATATTTATCTTTTCAAGTTTTCCATTTCAGAAAACATTCTTCTTGTTTAGTAAGGAAGTAATTTTGGCATTTTATCTTGATAATGCTATTTAACCTGTTCATTACTGTATTTATTTTGAGATGCCCTGCGTTTCTTTCTATTACTTTAAATATAGCAAAGAATTTAGTAAAATGACTTAGTCATCATTCAGCTAGTGTTAGAAACAAATTGTGACTAAGGTTTGGTGGAAAATTTTAATTCAAAATTTATGAAAACAAGACATTTGTACTCAGAGCCAGAGCTGGTTTCAACTGAGTTGGTAACGAAAGGGTTAATGTTTTGTAGATGTGCAGAAGCTGCAAAGTAATCTAGGAGAAATTCTTATATTTTCAAAATATCAATTTGTCTTTATGAGAACTGTAATTTTTGCATCTTAGTGAAACACAAGTAGTATAGTTGAAAGTTCTCAAATAAAATATTAATAGTGCAGGTGATTCTATGAAATGAAGAAAAGAAATAATATTAATATGATCCACTGTAGGTGTAACAAGAATCTGTTTGCTAAGCTGTGTCTTCTTATTTCTTCAAGAATCAAATTTATAAAAATGTAAATATAACATACCAAATATTATTTAATCTATTTTTGCAGAATTGGACAAATCTTTAGTATTCTCTAATTGTGTTGATTTTGTCTACTTCAGAATATTACTGGTATTTATGCATGAAATAACAAGTGATAAATGTTACTCTAAACTACCATAGCAGGATAAAGTTCTGTAAAGAATTTAGTTTGTAACTTCACTTTTTCTACTAGATTGTTGGTTTTTAATTCAAATATTGATAAATTTTTACTTTGACACGAAACACAAAGCCAAATCTTTTTACTTTGTTGGGGTAGTTGTGTTCTATTAAAACATTTTTTGTTGGTCTCTGATTTCTGAGTGTTCCATTTGAGAGGGATGAAACTACTGAAATGAATTATTTTTCAATATGCTTACTTTTACTGTTAGCTCCCTGGTTTTACCACTGAAATGAAAAGTATTTCCAGTACTTGTAAAAGTGTTTATCATAGCTTAAATTCTCCTTGCTATCATTCATTTATATTATCATTGAATGATAGCAAGGAGAATTTAAGCTATGATAAACACTTTTACAAGTACTGGAAATACTTTTCATTTCAGTGGTAAAACCAGGGAGCTAACAGTAAAAGTAAGCATATTGAAAAATAATTCATTTCAGTAGTTTCATCCCTCTCAAATGGAACACTCAGAAATCAGAGACCAACAAAAAATGTTTTAATAGAACACAACTACCCCAACAAAGTAAAAAGATTTGGCTTTGTGTTTCTTACATTTCAAGTTATAGACCCACAAAGCATTTTTGCTAGAATGAAGGGTTTGCAGTCATGATCTTTACAGGCCCTTCAACTCAATGGGTGCTATTAATTTACTCCAAATAACCACTGCATGAAAAAAAAAAAAAATGATAAAATATATTTTGTTCCTTTTTGAATTCTTGAATACTCTTTTCAATACTGTTTCAACACTGTTAATTGCTAAACTGAAAAAATTATAGGTTTGTTGATCTAAACCCTATATAAAAAAATAAAATTCAATTCTTGAAGGTCATTTTAAAATATGCATAATACAAGAATTGACAACCAACTGGCAATTTGAGTAAGAACTGATTAAAAGTGTAGTATGAAACCTAGAAAAGTAATCTGGAGATGTTAAATAACTATGCCATGTTAAATCCATTGAAGTATTTTGTATGCTAGAAGTTGCACATAGAAAGAATTTAGGTTTCTTCTGTAGATGTTTTGTAAGTTTCTCTCCCTAGTTCCTGTTTCAGAACTTCTTTTCTCTTCTGCACCTTGATATACAGGATATACAAATTTCAAATTAAGGGTTTGGATATAGTAAGATTTGAATTTTACATCTGAAATTTTAAAAAAAGCACAAATACCTTCATAGCTAACTATGAGAGCTTATTTCAAAATTGCTTTGAATTTAGTTCTTTACAACGTAGGATAATATATTGAGAAAGTTTCATATATATTCTTTGGATTACAAAATAATTTAAAATTTAAATAAAATTTCCTTACTGTTAATAGTAATTTAATGTTAAAAACAAAACAAAAAAATAATAATAATAATATATGTATTAAGTTTCTGAAAGTTTACAGTCTGATATTTTTACCCATATTCAGTTTTGTAGCCACTGATTGATTATTTTCTACATTAATACCTAATATAATATATATTGTTATTGAAAATATACCATTATGAATTATTTATTTCCTAATTAATGAATTCATATCTTAGAAGTCTTTGTGATGTTATTTTTTTACTTTTGAAAATTGTATGTATTCACTCTTCTTCTCACAATAGCATTCTATATCAGGTGAGAAAAAATAGCTGTTTATAAGTACAAGTAGAGCTGTGTCGTTTAGAAGTTTACTTTCCAACTACTTGGTTTTGGTTTCAGTCCCATGGCATGGTATGTTGGATAAGTGCGTTCTATTGCTCCATGCCAACCAAAAACACTGTGAGTGGATTTGGCAAACAGAAATTGAAAGAAACTGATTGTGTTTGTGTGTGTGTGTGTGTGTGCACATGTGTGCGTGTGTGTGTTATCTTGATATCACATAATAGTTGTAAAGAAGCTTTATTTTGAATCTTCTATGGAGGAATATTACATCGCTTGGAAACAGGTGAGAGATGGCCATAGGAGGGAAATCTGGCATAAGAAAATCTACCTGAAAAAATTCAATTTGTTCCATTTAAACATGGAAAAGTGGGCATTAAAATTATAATGATGATATATTGTATGTGTGTGTGTGTGTCCAGATCTGTTAAATTTACACTTGACTACAGATTTTGTATGTGTTGTTTGTGTCTTGTAATATAATGGCTCAGTAAATAGAGATTCATAAAATAAGTATCTGGTTGAAATAAGTATTGGTGTTCACATGATTGATTAAATGTTTGAATTGCTTTAATCCTGTGAATGAAAATGAGAAAAATGTAGTTATTGACAGTAAATGAAACGATATTGTCATAAACAAGTGAAATTATCAATACAGTTGTAATTAGCATTTTTGTCAGTGTTTAAATCTATTGCAATATTCTCTGATTCTTCATACATAATATAGAAATACATCATCATCATCATTTAACGTCCACTTTCCTTGCTAGCTTGGGTTAGATGATTTGACTGGGGACTGGCGAACCAGATGGCT
Source organism: Octopus bimaculoides (assembly GCF_046866305.1). Taxonomy (NCBI): domain Eukaryota; kingdom Metazoa; phylum Mollusca; class Cephalopoda; order Octopoda; family Octopodidae; genus Octopus; species Octopus bimaculoides. The sequence continues at coordinate 115,719,810 of NC_142930.1, read as the reverse complement.
GCACCAGGCTCCAATTTGATCTTGCAGAGTTTCTACAGCTGGATGCCCTTCCTAATGCCAACCACTCCAAGAGTATATATATATATATATATATATATCTTATAGTAAAAATGGATACATAAGGGTGGAAAATCACAGGAATAATGGTATTATTCCTGTGATTTTCCACCCTTATGTATCCATTTTTACTATAAGATGAATTCTAGCTCATGCTGAGCACTTCAACTTTAGCCCGTCTTTATGTATTGTTATATTAACAATACATAATTATACAAATATATATATATATATATATATATATATATATATATATATATATATATAATCTTTGAGCATTTTCATGACATTCAGCTTGAACTATCTTCTAGGTTTCTTGGCTGTAACAATTCTACATAAAGCAACATTCTAGGATAAGAAAAATATTGTCATTTCAAAGTAGGTGTCAGAATAGGTATTGTAGTGCTGTTTTGATATATATATGCTTGTTGGAAGTTCTGATAAACATATGGTCTTGAAATATTCACTTCTTGCCCTACTTGTGAATAGTTTTCACTACGATCACAGGCATATACATGTATGCATACATTTGGCAACTATGTAAATACTCACCAAATGTATGTATGCATGTGTGTGTCTGTATATCCCTGCATATGGGATTTGTATGGTTTTACTTTTATATATGTACATATACATAAATTTGTATGTCTTTAAATATATGTGTGTGTGTGTGTGTGTGTGTGTGTATTCTCGAGGTTAAATTTTTGAAAAGTGTTACAAGTTCCATTTATAGTTTGCAGTTATGATTTTTCAATTGGCTCTGTCTCTTTTGCTTTTGTGAAGTGCAGCTTATCAGGATTGGTGCAGAGGTAGTCCTCTACGTAGCTAAGTGCACTAATAATCACTGATCTAGATGTAATAAGTCAGCCTGTGTGCAGATTTCTCATTATTTCAGAATGGATGTTAACATCTCATAGACTACTGATTTCTACTACTGTGCACACTTTGTTCTTTCTTTGTCCCAGATCATTATGTCTGGTCTCTTGTGCCTACATTTTACAGAGGTTTTGACAGAAATATTCCATCAGTATTGTTTCCATATAAGGGTAAGTATGCCTTCTATATGACTGTAACTTCTTATTTTCTGATATTTGTGTGTGTGTGTGTGTGTGCATATGCATATATGTGTGTATCTTTGGGCAGGTTTTGATCTTTGGGCTTGTGTATGTTTGTGTATGATAGCCATTCAGTTTACTGACAGTTGCTCATTAAAACACTACACTACAATCACTAGCTATCTTTGTATTTTTATCTCTGTTAGAAAACAGCAAAAGAAAGCAAATACTTAGAAAAGTGTCTGCATAACTTTGTTGCTTCGTTGGCATAATTATTTGCATACTTTCACTGCTCTGGCCTATCGAACAATGTGTCTTTCACTTACTACTGTTGCATTTACTGTCTTACCACTTCTCTTTTCACAATGTTTCTCCTAACTAATGCAGCAAGCTGGCAGAAGCATTAGCATGCTGGGTGAAATGCCTAGCGGTATTTCATCTGAATCTATGATCTGAGTTCAAATTCCACTAAGGTCGACTTTGCTTTTCATCCTTTCGAGGTCGATAAATTAAGTACCAGTTGCATGATGGGGTCGATCTAATCGACTGGCCCCCTCCCCCCAAATTTTGGGCCTTGTGCCTAAAGTAGAGAGGAATATTTATCCTAACTCATGCTCTCTTTGAGTTATTACTCTTTAGAATTACCTTCTTACTCATGTTCTGCAAACTTTGATCCACAGTTGTTTAAGATAAATATCAACAACAAATACCATTAATCTAAGAAAATTTGCAAAGGTGTTGTGCATTCTCTGCTAACCAACTTATCTACCACTTATGTTTCTGTCTGTCTGTCCATACATGCATGGCTACATGATTAAAAACTTTGTTTAGCAGTCACATGGTTTGTGATTTGGTCCTACTGTGTGGTACTTTCGATAAATGTGTTATACAATAAGCCCAAGGTGACAAATACTAAGTGAGTGACTCTGGCAGACAACTGGATGTGTGCGTATACGTGTGTGTGCAAGTGTGCAAGACTTCCACACTTACTGCTTGAAGAAACAATGATAATATTAACATTTCTTATGGACTAGTCGCTGTTTGATTTTGAAGATCTCTGGAATAGAAATTACTTCACTTGTAAAACAAGTAAGGATTGGTAATGAGAAGAACAGCATGCTCAAAATAACTCCCTGTCTTGTCCAAATGTGAAAAAAACAAGATGCCATATTAAAAAATGAATGAATGAATACACATTTAAAATATATTCACATGTATGACTATCTGGTAAGTAGCTTGCTTCCCAACCACATGGTTCCAGGATTAGTCCCACTGCATGACACCTTGGGCAAGTGTCTTCTACTTTAGCCTCAAGCCAACCAAAGCCTTATGAGTGGATTTGGTAGACAGAATCTGAGAGAAGCCTATTGTGTGTGTGTGTGTGTATATATATATATATATATATATGTGTATGTATACATTTATATCTGTGTGTCTTTTGTCTTCGTATCTATGCTTGTTCCACTACCATTGCTTGACAACCGATGCTGGTGTGCTTGCATCCCCATAACTTAGTGGAAGAGACCAATAGAATAAATACTAGGCTTACAAAGAATAAGTCCCGGGGTCGATTTCTTTGACTAAAAAGCCCTTTAAGGTGGAGCTCCAGCATGGCCACAGTCAAATGACTGAAACAAACAAAAGAATGAAAGAAAGAATGCTCACACAAAACACACACACATTTGTACTGGTTTCATTTGTTAGACATATAGTCCTGCTTAGACACTATCATCAGGTTCTAATTGATCTTATTGATTGCAATACCTTTTCAATCTGGTACTTGTTTTATCACCCCCTACTTATTGAATGGCTAAGATTTACTTATCCCGTGTGTGTGTATGTGTGTAGTGCATTGTATATTATAAGATAATTGATAAATATTCTTTACCATTATTTGATGTTTTATGCTATATAGAACATTCTGCTTAGCAGATGGATATGATTCAAGTGAAACTATTCTGTCAGATCACAGATTTTCTTAAGTCTTCTTTATTTATGGCAACATGTCACTTTCTATTTGGTTATGTATGTAGTAAACTGTTAGTAGCACATACATATGGCTGCTACCAAACTTTCACCTTTATTGATACTAATATTTACTGTATTATAATATATCTAGTCACTCTACATAATGTATTAAGTACTCTCAATTTTGTTCATGATGTCATTTAAAAGTCATTACTACACACACATATACAAGTGGCTGAAATAAGGCTCCTCTAAGGGATATCTGGGGTAACATTACTTCACAGGGTGCATAGCTGGAGAACAAGGTGTCTTACTGAGGGATCATGGCTCTAGTACACTGGACATGTGACTAGAATGCTACAATGGGTTCTTCAAGCTGAGCCAAGTAGCAGAAGACCTAGGGTTATTCCAAGAATAATATTGTTGGGTAATATCCATAGCTTCAGCTGGTTATGCTTGAGAATCCAGCCAGAAAATGTAATGACGGTTGCTTCTGATTGCACATTATGGAAGAGATACCTGAAGACTATATCTAGACCCTCCTAGGAATAGTGGGTAAAGAAGATGGATGGATGGAAATTAGAATAAATATTTCTCGTGTTTGAATCTTAAGTTTCTCATCTTAACAATAGTGTTCATCAGCTGTTAAAAGGCAATATTTAGAATTTTGATTTGTTATATACATGCTGTATTTATCATAAAAGGTAGTAATCAGAGAATGAAAATGAAACAAAATGATTTGGAATGCATATGCTGTAACTTGAAATAGTCCTATTGTGTGTGTAAACTTCACACAGAATGCTTTACAAATACTGAATTCAAGATTTGAAATCATTTTTAATTCCTATAGGAGCATTTTATAAATAGATATTTCTCAAAATACATCAAGATGTAATTTCTACTTCACATAAATATGTCTTGATGCATTTTGAAAAACATCATAATTTTTTTTCTTTCCTTTCTTTCTTTCTCTTTCCAGTTTTTCCTTTCTCTCTTTGAATGTCCAATTGGGAGATAGAGTACTCAATGCATGTTGCAAAGTTTATTTATTCATTTTGTTGTTACTCCAGTTTCTCCTTTCTTTGTGCATTTCTTCATTTCATCTTTATATGTATAATTATATCAGCTACATAATGTGATGTCTGGTTTTGCATTTGGGATTCAAAGTAAGGCATAGTAAACATTATTCCTCATTTTCATAAAAAGTTAATTCAAATTATTTATTTATGATCACAGTTCTGTTGGGTAAAATTCTATGATATTTTATTATGACTATGTTGCTGCATATAAATGAGCATTTCTTATTCACAACTATTTTATGGGCTAGAATTTAGATTTGAAAAGCTACCTGTGTGCATGCATGCACACACACACACACATACACACACGCACACACACACACACGCACACACGCACACACACACGCACACACACACACACACACACACACACACACACACACACACAAACATATATATATAATTCAATGTTCTTCTGATTATAATATCTCAGATAATTTATTCATATGTTTTAGCTAAATGTTTCCAGGAATATAGTGGCCATCTATTACCTTCTAAACATTTTAATGTTTTTCACTCTTGTAAATGTGCAGTATTATATATTTGCCACTATTGAAGATTTGCAAAATTTGGCATTTTTTGCTGAGCCTTCTTCTTATTTTGTCCAGACATTCTGATACCAATTCATAAATTTAGTGCTGAGAGTAAAGTTAGTTATTTTGCTATATTTTTTGATTTTGAATTACTGTGTTATATATATATGTATAGCCTTTTATAAGATCATTTAAATCACAACTGTTAATTCAATTTCTAAATCAAATCCAAATCAAGTAATTGCCTTTATATGATAAATTATTGCAACAGATTCTCTTAATTACCCTGGAAATTATTTATATTTATATATTCTATTTTGTTCATCTATTTTTATTGATGTTTGAAATATAATAATTTTAATCCCACTACGGAAAAGAATTCTAAAAACAAAATGTATCGATTTTCTCAAAGCTGCCTGCAGTTATATTATTTTTTTTGAAATAATATTATTTTTTAGCAATTAAAAAATATTTTATGAAAACTTCATTCTTAAGCTCTTGACATTAGGTCCAATATTAGCATTAGCTTAATAGTAAAAAAAATGTTACACATTAATTTCCTCTTTTAAAGAATTCTACCCAAGAGAATCAGTGAACTTAATCTCTAATAGTGTTCATGGAATCTGCCCAAAGCTGATTGAAGAAAATATGCTCTGAAGGTTGACGTTTTTAATGGTGGTTTTGTTTCTGCATTTTTCTAAAGAAAAAAAACAAAGGAAATAAATAACAATACAGGATTGATTTTAATTTTTAAGACAATCTAAAACCCTGACAGTTTGTAATTTTTTTTTTTATATCTATATTATGCAGGTGTAACAGAATTATCAAATTATTTGCACTTTGTATGGAAGTATATTCTGTAAATTTTCTCCCAGTTACTGCTAGTAGAAGTGTGTTGATTCATAGAATATTATAAAATTAAAATTATTGAAGGTCGTTGAAAAATCTACAAAGGAGTTAAACTAAAACCTTCTTAGAGATTGCTAAAACTATAGGAGAATAAGTAGAATAATAGTGAAAAAAATCAATTGTATATGTGCTCACTATCATAACTTATTTTAGAATCATTGGAAATATTGGCAAAATGAATCAAACAGAAATATCCTGTGTATAACAGTCATACGTTTTTCAAATAAATGGATTTGACATTTTGTTATAAGCTGCTCAGAAAACAAGAAACTAACTTGTGTACATTTGATTTTCTCTATTTCACTTGAAATGAGTAGTTAAGAAAATATATCTGTTGAACTTGCCATTTAACTTTATCATAAGTTAGACAGCACATACATAACAGACACACACACACACACAGTTACTTTTTTTCCATGTTCTTCCTATTGCTGTCCCTCAGCTGTTTCTGAGCAAGTTAATACTTCTCCATGCCTGTACATGTTTTCATAGATGATTGGAAATTAAGGGTACCATATGTATAACAAGGATACTTGTTCACAGCTATAACATGATATCAAGGCATGAAAGCAAAACATTCTCACCAGCACATACCAGTGCATATACACGTGCATGTGTGTGATGTATTTCTTTCAGTTTCTATCTATCAAGTTCATTCACAAGGGTTTGGGTGCCCTGGGCTGTTGTAGAAGATACTTGCTCTAAGGTGCTAAGAAGTGAGACTGAACCTGAAACCACAGTTTTGACTTCAGTCTCTCTCTGTCTCTCACACACACACACACACACATTTATATGCGTGTGTGAGTGTGTGTGTGTAACTAATTAAAATGACTGAATTGAATAGGAGTTTAATGCTTGGCATGATTGATAATCAATTTCATTACACATAAATCAGGGAACTTTAGTTGCTGCGGTGAAAGAGAAAATTTATATGAAACATTGAAACATGAATTACATGCATGCATTGCTATTAGATTAGTCATCCTTCAAACTATTAGTCACATTTAATCTGATTACTAAATGTGATTTTTATGTGAAATAAAATTGTTTCTCCAAACTTTTCATGTTTTGTAACTATGTTTTCAGTTTTAACATACTATCATATAGTTTTGTACTCTGTGCAAATACTATTTTCATTTTGAAATCAATGATATTAAGTAACTATAACTTTAGAGATATGTAAACTATTACAGTCTTAAATGATTTACAAAACTGCAAGTTGAATTTGGATAATGTTTGTAAATGGTGTATTACTTTTTAATACATCACTTTATGTTTTACCATTACACTGGAGAAACTTATAATTTGGTTTTGGTTTGCATCAGAATATGTCTTTGGCAGAATTTGAGTCTATAACTGTGTTATCATAACATTGTTATCAAAATATTATTTTGTTATCAGAATATTGTGTAAGCAAATAGAAATGAAAGAAATACCAATTGGAGATTTTGATATATAGAACTTTCTTATAAAGATTTTTTAAATAAATCATCACCACCATTACCATCATCATCATCATCATCATCTTCAGCATGGTGTTGGGCAACTCTTTTTGAATACTGTGCCTTGCTATTTGTTATATTTTTTTGTCAACTCTTTTGTGAAGTTCAACATCTTGAAATCAACTTTTATCATTTCTGAACCATGTCTTCCTTGATCTTCTCATGGTATTTTATAGGCACTTTACACCACAAATCAGTATAAAATATTTTGATACTTGTTTATTAAATTTTCTCATGACAAAACTTTTTAAGATTTATCTTTGATTGGTTTACAGATCTTTAGTTTATCAACTCTGAGAATTTCAGTTTTATTTCTCAAACTGAAAAGTCATTGCTTACAAAATTTCCTGCTAAAATCCAGTGGTCTTAAAACATATTTGGCATATTCTCAGATTCACAAACTTTATATTATTTGATCGTGATTTAACTTCTTCCTCTTTTGTTTTATCTATTAAATGAAACAGTTGGTGTTTGTGAAGCAAATCTCTAGTTAACTCTCTTAATCATATATAAAAAGCTTCAAAGAGATAATGAGTTAATTCATAACATAATGCATATACCATAATTTTATCATACAAAAGTGGTTCGTAACCTTCCCAATTTTCAAGGATATTTTGTTTCTTCATTTTGTTATAGCATTAATATGATACCCCTTATTGACATACCAAACATGAATTTTAGGTTATGTATCAATGTAAACATGCAAACAGCATTTTCACATTATATGAATTCATAAGAAAGGAAATTAAATTACTGTCTACTTTCTTTCTAATACTTTAATCATTTCCAAAAGTTATTTTTACTTTGACTATCCTATTTTAATAAAAAATACTTGTTTGTGTATGTTATTGGTTTGTATTAGTCTGTTAGAGGAGGAAAAGCAGTCCACCTTTTATTAGTTCTTCTAGATTAATGAAACCAATGCAGTTGATGTTGCATGCAGGAAATATAGGTAGGAAGGGAATTAGAGGGCTGCACCTTTGACAAGAAATATGAAATAGTTGCTTTACATAGTTGTTTAAACAAATACATACTAGATGTTAAATGATGATGATAAAAGACGTACTTATATGTACTCACATATAGATGCACTCACGTGTGTACACACACATTTGCTTAACTACTGTTTTTGTCACACATCCCCAGCCCTGCACACACACACACACATACACACACACTCACCAAGGTCTTTGTTTCGTATGACTTCCTTAATAATACATATTCTTTTACTGAAATTTTGAAGAAACATTTTTAAAATGTACGTTATGCTTATGTTGATGAATTTGAAGCAAAAATAATTTTGTTTTTTATTGACAAAGATAAAGGTCCATACATTTTAACCATTCAATAACTTACTCATCATTGTTGCACAGCATAAAAAAAAGTCTTTGATAAAATCTTGATTGATCTTATTCGTCGTAAACATGAAATTGGAAATATAAAATAATTTGAGTTTATATCTAGTCTACAACAAGATCTAAAAGACTTCTAGATGATAACCCAGGAACATGCCCCATTTCCTCTTATCTCATATCATTAGTTTGTGCAATGACCACAGGCAAGTTATTGAATGGTTTAACGATATAAATTTCTCTCCTTTCAGAGTCAAAAAAATTTTTTTTAAGTTCATTAACATATTGATAATGTACAACTTTTGAAAACATATTTCCACAAAAGTTTAATTAAAAAATAGATATTATTCAGAGTAGGGGTCACTAAACTTTAGTGCAACATCTAACACTAATATAGTTTGGTGGAGTTTTAGGCTAAGCACTACTCTGCAACTCCACTTTATTCATAGGTCTTTAAGGTTATAATTATTGGAGATTATGATTTATTGAATAAACAAATTTTCAAATAAACAAGTTTTCAAGATTATAATTTTTTCATTTTATTTTGTTCCTTCCCCTTCTCCAGAAAATTTTTATAACTTAAATAAATTGTTTTATAATTCTAGTGTTAATTTTCTGAGTAAATGTGGAGCATCTTGCATTTCATATGGCATTCCTCACTTATTTCAGTATCCTTCAAAAACACCCACCTGAATTTGAGCTGCTATGTGGAGACCAATTCTGGCACATCTAACATTTTAAGTGTTATTACTTAGGTGTGACAAAATTGCATTCTACCTCCACCATTGTTTCTTTTCTGGTTAAACTTTATCATGAGGAGATCAATTGACTTTGTGAGTGTAGGCAATACCTAGAAGCATGAACTAACAACTTACAAACCTAGTCTTTGCTGGTGACATCACACTTATTGCAAAAGACATAGTAGACAAATCTTAATTAATTAAAAGTAATTAAATATAGAATGCAATAGAGAGTTAATCTGATTTTTGACAGTATACTGACACTTGCATACAGGTTTTGGTCTTATTGGGCCTCCTAAACAAAGCACAGTTTATTACTACAGATTTTAGAATGACAAGAGAATATACAGAAATTTTAGTTTAAGCAAGCTCCATTAGCAAAACAAAATTTTCCAATATACATAATGAGTCAATGTTATTGTTAGAGCATAGGATAAAAGTTATTATCTGTAGTAAAGCCATAAAACTGATTTTGTAGATAAATTGCAACTGAAATAGTAGGGAAAGCATATTGTTTTAATAATCAGATGGTATACATCAATATACATTTTCTGTTGCTAGGTACATACTTCATGCAAAATAGACCTGTAACCTAAGTAATTTTTCGTTTTTTTGTTTTGTTTTCTTGCTAGTTTTTTTTTATGGCACCATGCCATTTTTTTTTTAGGTGTTATTTGCTGCATTGCTAGTGCTGTCTGCTATCTTTTGATTTGAAGCATTATGCTTTAAGGAAAATCCAAATGTGGTAAAGTGTTAGAGAGAGAAGGAGGAAGAGAGAAGAGGCATGTGTTTATTGGAAAATAACACATGCTTTTGTAAAAAATTGTTTTATGGATTCAGGAATTAAATTTCAAAGTTTAAGTATTCATTGATCAGGGCACAATATCAGACCTGTAAAATAGAAAACATAATCTTACAGTACTAATTAAGATGAAATATTTAAGAGATGCAATAGCCACAGTGTTACGGTACTATACTACTGATGCTGTATTAATGAGTTTGATCTTTACTAAAATCATTGTATATTTTGCACATGGCTTTACCTGTCTCCATTTGCTTACTTGTGGAAAGATATGTGATTTAACTCCTAGCATCAACTTTCTTGAATGCAATGTGGGAAGGAACCAGCTAGTAGGTAGCTTGATAGGTCTTTTAACCCTACATTTAGTTCTAATGTTGATTTGCACATCAGGTACTTTGGATTTTCACTAGTTTCCCCTGGCTTCACCAATGAGTAGGTATGGATCACCATCTTCCAGATGCTTTTATTTGTTTGCATGTATGTGAGTAATGAAGCAAGAGAGTTTCTATGCAGTTACTCAACCTAGCAGAAACAACAGCAGAATCTCCCCATAATCTTCCCATCTTCTTTAAAAGAAGGAAGGTCATCACATAATGTAGTTTTACATATACTGTCTGAAGAAAATATGGAAGGATCACTGTTGATATGCCTTTGTTTACAAGACTATTCAACCAGACAATTACATGTTCCACTCTTTTTTTCCTGATTAAGTATTTATTGATAGATGAGAAACCCACTGTGAAAGACGCTAATTGCTCCTATAAATTAGCTCATGGAATATATATATATATATATATATATATATATATATATATATATATATATATATATATATATATATATATATAATGGCAAAAGTAGTTTCAAATATAAAATATTTTTTGCAAAGGAGGTTTTAATGATTTTATTTCAACTTATAAACATTCATTTAATGAAATACAGCATTTTATAACAAACATTCAAATAAATTTGGTCATTATGCTGTCAAGATGATACATCATTAACATTGAGAGATCAGCGTTATGAAGTGGGTATCTCAAGTGTATTATTGAGCAATATATAGATTTTTTAAACCCAGATTATAAAATATAAATGTTTTTACTAAAAATATACATATAAAAACATTAACAATTCAGATTTATAATGAAAGCATGAAGTACTTCAAGATGATAAATTTTATTGTAACAAAACTTGAAATAATTGAATATGTTCTAACTTAAAAATTGCAAACAGATTAAATAGATCCTTTATTCACTCTTATATAAATTGATACACACCTTTTTCTTTTAATAAAGATTTCCTACTTGAAAATTCTGTGTGTGTGTGTGAATGTAGAATTTATCATCCATCTACTACTGATTAATTTATCAACACATGTCAATATACCTTTAAGTGCATATAGCTCCAAGAAATCAATACTTGCTTCAATATAATTTTTCTTTTCAAGATAAGTTTTTGCGAAAGACAATAAATATTCTGCTTTAGATCAATGCTCTGCTTCTGCTTAATCTTTTACCTGGAAACAAATTGTATCTTTTTCTTTTCCTCTTCTGTCAATGGTTCACTGAATGTCAATATATAAAAATCAATATTTACCTACAAACTTATTTTATTTAAATCAAAATTCTTTATTTAAAAGTTAGCTTCAGATAAATTTGTTTCAACCAAGGTTAAAACTCAGTTTAAAATCTTTCATCATAATGTTGGTATTTTTAATGTTTGCTACAACTTCGTATCTAACAATGTTTAGCAATTCATTTATTCATACTTATTCATAGGCAGATTGAATGATTCTAGTTGTATTTATGAATGTGTTGTCTTATTTTTCTAAACAATCTAAAACAGAAACAAGCATCTTTCTGCTATAGATTTGAAAACTTTAAATTAGATACCTTAAATACAATTTTGCAGAACTTTGCACTACTTTTCAATATTAACATATAATTTATCTAATTAAAGAATATTTCCCCCATAAACAAAGAATAGTAACAATGGGAGAATATATAGGGAAAATAAAGAGAAAATGTGTTCTCATGAAAATATTTTTTGTTATCTTTAGTATTTTACTGTTTTGCGTGTCATTATCAACATCATGACTGTTTTAATACATATTATTCACATACAGGCAGTCCTACTCCAGATTAAGATAAATTTGTTTGAAATTTTAAGGTTTCCATTATTTTGTTCAACCCCTGTGTAGTTGTATGTTTGGGTTAATTTTTCTTGTATGTTATTGTAGATGTTTTAGTTTAATTCTTCAGTAATCAACTTGATTCTTTAGAAATATTTTCAATGTCAAAATTTAGGATACTTTTAATTTAGAAAATTGCATTCAGTATTTTACACCACATTGTGATAAGTGCACTTATGAAAAAATTATATATACAAACAACTAAGCTACATCCAATAAATCTTGTTGACATATGATGTACTAATTTTTGAAACCATTGGTGCATAAATATTAATATAATGGCAGCTTAAAACATTTTAAAATAGTGTAATATTTTATAAGTTTAAAGCTTATAAGCAATCTCATTGACTAAAGAAAATAGTCTAATATAGGAGCATATAAGCCCTTGACAGAAAAAAAAAGTGGGTTTTCCGTGAAGCACTCACTGTGTATTGACTAAAGAAGCCAGTGTCATATTGGGGAATATGAGCCCTCATTGGAAAAAAAGCAATGTCCTGCGAATATGGTGGATGAGGCATCGTTTCCCATTCAAACTGCTCTTTGAAATGTCATCCTCCCTGTATGAGGCCAAGCATTATCCTGATGGACCAAAGATGGTCGGTTTTTTTTTCCAGTACTGACTTAAGCTGCTAAAGCTGCTCACAGTAGATCTTCTTTATTATCATTTGGTTTGGGTTTAAAAGTTTAAAGTGAATTAAACCTTTCATATCTCACAAAACAGATAACAGCACCTTACATGGGTGAAGACGTTCTTTAGCCTTAGATGCCAGTGCTTGACATTTTTATAGAGAACCCATTTCTTTTCACCAATCAATATTCAGTCCAAAATAGGTTCATCCGTGAGACATGACAGCAAAGAAGAGCACAATTTCACTCTCTGTGCATGATTAGACTTGGAAAGTTTGTGAGGAACCCATTGACTCAATTTTCTGACTTTTCTGATGGCACACAGGTGTCGATGAATGGTTGAATGACCAAATCCAAGCTTCTCTGCTAGTTCCTCAACAGTTACAATGAGATTTTGTTCCACCAGGGTTTGCAGGATGTCCTCATCAAGCTCTACAGATCTTCCAGGATGAAGTTTGTCTTCTAGGCTGTAGTTTCTGGCTTGGAATTTCTGAAACAACCATTGACACTGGCTTACACTTATTGTCTGATCTCCATATATTGCATTAATATTCCTTGCATTTTCTGTTGCATTGTTGCCTTTATTGAACTCATAAAGTAAAATATATCAAATATGCACCTTTACTACTTCCATTACAGCTTTGAAAAAATAACTGTTAAAATTGAACTGTGTTCTTCAAAACTTGCGCTAAGAATAAGGACAAGGTAAAATTACTACCTGATTTTATAGAAAATTGATGCAGGCAGTTTATTCCGTTCCCCACTGACTTTTAGTACATGCAACTGAAAAAACTGCGTTACTTATGGGATGACCCAATATATATATATATATATATATATATATATATATACATAATCATATATGGGTACAGGACGTCACCAACTGTAAACAACATGAAATATGAAGACAAATGAGTTCAATACGCAAATAAAGAGAGAAACAAATGGAAAACAGGACAAGTAACATAAAGAACGACCCTTCATCAGTTGTTGGCTGTCTGTCTACACCTCATTTTGAGCATTGAATGACAATATGAGTCTTCGAAGACAGTTGCTCCCATAAGTACCAAGATAAAATTTGGGATTTATGGAGGGTCAAAGTTAGGAACAAAAACAGGACAGTGAAGACATACAAGGAAACTGAATGAAAACAAACATGGAGGGTCATTAAACCCGAACGAAGGTAAAATAACGAACACTGGAGAAATATTTTCTTTGACAATAGAAAAGATAGAAGTGAGAGACAGGATACGTCCAGTCTTTAGGACAGCTCGGAAAGAAAAGAAGGATGATCACACGAGGAAAAGAAAGATGGATGATGGTCACAAGTGAGCAATGAGAAAGAGTAAAGGAGAAAGCAGGGGAGAAAGAGAGAGAGATAGAAAACGGTGAAGGGAAGAAAAAAAAAGGGAATTAGAGAAAGGATGAGAGAGAAAACTATAGGGGGAGAAACCAGTGTAGAGTAGAGTCACATCAAAAAGATTAAGATAAACTTACATGGAAATGGATGCATGGAAATAAATGCCATACATCCATTTCCAAGTAAGTTTATATATATATATATATATATATATTTATCCACATATGTGTATATTGGTACCTTTAAGAAACTTGTTCTGACATTAAACTTTTATTTTGTAAATGTATTGTTTGTTCATAAAATTGGAATAAATTCATTCATGCTTCATTTTTATCATGTTATGTGGTATTTTAATTTCATTTCTTTAATTAATTTCCATTAGGTAAAATTATACTTATTAGAAAGCATTTTTTACTATTACTCTCCTTATTACAATTTTGTGTATATGTTCTATAATCAACTCTTATATAATTTGATACAGATTTAATTTATCGTGGAAAGTTATAGTTTGAAAAATGTATGAATTGATTATTACTAATAAAATTTAATATTAAAAGTTAGAAAAGCAGTATCAGCCAACTTTAAATTATTGACTTTTTTTTTGAGAACATTTACTCATCATATTCAAAACAGTTAATTTATTGTTCTTGTTAGCATTGTTATAGTTATCATTGTTGAATAGAATGAACATTCAAATTCTTAGAAAATAGTGATAATGAATCTTTACATCTTCAAAACTAGGCTAAGCATAATCTTGATAACATTTGACCATTGAACAGTAGGCAGATTTTCAAAATGAAAAGAAAATTATTGATATATAAGCCTTTTAAGCTGTTGAAATTAAATTTTCATTCATAATACCAATTTTATTATAGCTATCATACCAATATAATTTTTCTTGCATCTTCACATCAGTCAACCTAACTTCACAATCTAAAGTAACCTTCTCCAAATAACAACCTTTTTTAATGTCATCCATTACTAAATTTGTACAACAATAATGCTTCATGAGCCATCATTTCAAATAAAATAAACCTTTAGAATTTAAAATTAAAAGTATGTCTACTTATAAACAGTCTTGTTTTGATTTTATCATTATTTTATACATGAAAAGTAATCTTTCGTTAAAAGGAAATGGGTTGCTTCCAGTTTAAATTCATCTGAGATAAGAAAATGTTTTTGTTGAATAATTAAAATCTTCTGAACACATAAGACATACGGCTGTATTTAAATTTGTTATTAACTGTTTTTCATCTACTAAAATAGATAATTAAAATTAAGAGAAAACTTCTTTCAAATAGATTTAACTGATTACACACAACACACACACAAAAATGGATACAAGTACATATATGCAAATATGAAGTATGTATATATATATATATATATATATATATATATATATATATATATATATATATATATATATATAATGCTGCTTTGACTGGGACTGTTTTTCACTTGATGGTTTCTACAACCAATAGCTTTTAGTATTAAGTCTCCTTGTCAATCACTATTCCTTTGGTATTCTTAAAATTGCATTAAAGTAATAACTTTTGACAAACATACACTCGTAGAGTGTGGCTGAAAAGTTTACTGGTAGTTGCAGGTTCAGTTGCTCACCCCACCATGCAGAACCCTGTCATATACATACATATATGTTCGTGTACATATATGTATATGTGTGCATCTGTGCGTATCTATGTATACATTTGTGTATTTTTGTGAGTTTATGTTTTGACAACTGGTGTTGGTTTGTTTATGTCTCTGTAACCTAGGAATTTGACAAAAACGACCAATAGAATATGTACCAGATATAAAAATTAGTACTGAGTTCAATTTGATCAACAAAACACTAGACTGTAGCTATATTCTAGTATAGCTACAGTCCAGTGACTGAAGCAAAATATCAAAAGTGTGTGTGTGTGTGTGTGTGTGAATATAAATAAATCATAATTGTCATCATTTTATGTCTCTTTCCATGCTGGCATGAGTTTAACAAACCATTTCTGTCTTTCTAGACAGATCAACAGACCATGTTTCACTTGTAAATTTCATTATTGGCTTGGTTTTTACAAACAGATGCCCTTTCTAATGCTAACTACTTATGTGATATGATAAATGTAAGCACATTTTTTCATGTGTGCATTCGTGCACACACATACACACAGATATTTGTCATGTATAAAACAAAAGATGGTGAATTTGCTGAATTTTTTGAACATCAGTCAAAGTGCCTCTGTTATTTGTTCTGGCACTTTATGTTCTGAATTCAAATCCTGCCAAGGCTAACTTTGTCTGGGGTCAGTAAATTAAAGAGGTAAACACATTGTGGTATTTGTTATGATACTTTAGATGCAGGGAGCCCAGTAGAATTTCTTGTGTCTAGCCAACAAGATGATATCTTGTAAAAAAATTACTCTTCTATATTTTTATGAAAATTTCGTTGCAAAATACAAAGTGCTTGTCAAGGAGTTCAGCAAGGTGTCATTTGTGGCTTTCTCCTGCAGAAAGGAATATATAAACTGCAGATATACGCAAAACATACATTTGTTTGGGGATATCTTCTAAAAAAATGCAATGAAATTTCTCTCTTGAAGTATGTTTCAGATTTAAGGGGTTATAATATAAACTAAACCAAAATAGCATCATGCTTTACATGAAGTAGTGTTACTACTTATGGAAAAACAGTGTTGCTCATAACATAAGTGATTCCAGAATAAGAATTCTGTGCACTGCTGTAAAATATAAATGTTATATAATTGCACAAAAATATATTTACTCAACATGTATCATGATGCAGATGCCAAACAAATTATGAAAAAAAACCCAAAAAACAAAACAAAACATTACTTTATTTAGGGTAAGCATTTTATGAAGCAATAGCAGTGGAAAAACAATGCTAACAATAATTGAACAAGAAAAATTAGTACGTAGAAAAGAATGACAGTTTCAAAACATCAAGTATGAAATGTGATACCCTGTATATCAAAAACAACATTTCTGTCTTCACAATAATGATTTCAAGGGATGAAGTTGATTACATTGACCCCAACATTTGACTGGCACCTTATTTTATCAACCCCAAAAAGTTGAAAGGTGAAATTGATCTCTGTGAAATTTTAATGCAAACTGTAAAGGGTTGTAAGAAACGCCACTAAGAATTTTGTTGAATATAATAATGATTCTTCCAGCACACCTTAATTTTCTTCATAATATTGAAGTATACAGGTGAACAACTAGCTAAACAGGCTGTGAATGACATAATCCATTTGTAGACAAGATAACCATTCAACATTGAATAAGTGATGAGTGGCTGTGTGGTAAGTAGCTTGCTTACCAACCACATGGTTCCGGGTTCAGTCCAACTGCGTGGCACCTTGGGCAAGTGTCTTCTACTATAGCCTCGGGCCGACCAAAGCCTTGTGAGTGGATTTGGTAGACAGAAACTGAGAGAAGCCCATCGTATATATGAGACCAGTTGTAACATAGACCGACTAATTAACTGGCAAATGAAATTATACCACCCATAGACAATACCTTGATTAAATATTAGAAGCCAGCCAGTGAAAACATGAACTTGATCCAATGAATATATAACCAGATCAGTTATCAAATAAAAACAGTTCTTGTCTGAAGAATGTAGTTGTGTGGAACAGAATCCATGTATTGAGTACTCTCTTCCTCTTCTGTTGACAAACTGTAACACTAGAATACATTCATTCATACATACATACATACATACATACATACATTCGTGCATATACAAAAGAGCCTTGGATCTTGGTTAAAAACTGGTTCATTCTCCATTGGCAAGAAATTGAGAAATAAAACTAAATAATAACCTACATACACACACATATATTAAAGATCACTAAACAAGGAATATATTGGTAGAGAGAGATTATCACATATGGTGCTAATTATATAGATCAATAAGAAAATGGGTGAGGAACGTATTTGTGAATATATACAAGCAGCAAGTGGTGCAATTTCTTTTTTTTTTTTTGATATGTGTGAATTGATTATTTCCATTAAACAAAAATAATTGTTTTTGAGTGTCTCAGGCTGAGTTAATGTTTCAGTAGTGATACTCTTGTTTTAAGAGGTGGATAAGAAGTTGCTTTTCATTTTGCTATTCTTCCATGACAGCATTGTTAACTGCTACAAAAGTGAAAGAGATACATTTCTTGTAGCCATGTGCTGATCAATCGTGAAGTGAAGGTGGTAAAATTATCCCTGGCAACCAATGGTAACATCACTAACAAAAAAATTTCTTACTCACCTTGGTCTCTTAATACTCCTGAGAGACTGTGGATTAGTACCATTTATACCTTTCTGTCATAATTACTGTATATACTTGGCTATAAGTTGCACTTTTTTCCCTGAAATTTTCACCTAAAGTTGGGGGTGTGGCTTATAAGTGCATCCTATAAAAAAAAATCTTCAGATATTTTCTAGGTACAAGCCACGTCTGAAGTTCCAATATTTAGAATAACCAAAAAGGATCAAATTTTACATTATAAACAACAGTTTCTGAAATGCATGGACTTATTGGGGTAACAGTTGTAAGTCATCTTCAGCTTACTCAAAACTCGGTTACCAAGCAACAACTATTTTGGTGCAATTCCTAATTGAACCATACTCTCCAACATCAACAAAGTTGCTGCGACTTATAGTCGGGTCAATGATAAAATTCCCAATTTGAACCTTGTAAGTCAGGGATGCTTCTTATAGGCAAGAGCATTATATAGTCAAGTATATATGGTAACTATTGTTTGCTTGCTTTCAGATTCATATTCTAATCCATTTATAACCAAGCTGGTAGAAGGATAGATTCTGCTACACTCACCTGCTTGATATATATATATCATGAATATCTAATTTGATAAGATAAGATTACTAATGTGTTATGAATTCCTTGTGAAAACTATATCTTCTTGGTTGTTTATACTTTGTAAAGACATTATCTATTATATTAATTTTGATGACAAATGATCATGTTTCTAAGAACCATAATTTTGGAATGAAGTTCTCACATATGAAACACAGGTGTCTTGTTGATTACTCATATTTGCTGCATTGAAACCATTTGAAACTTTAATGAGATTTCAGTTGAACCTAAAAGTACATGATGTCACTTCAACAAGTCGCTGTTAGGCATTGCATACAGAAACTATAAGCTCCACATTTCCATGATTTATGTTAGAATATCAAGGTCAGATTTACAGGCCATCTTATTTTGTGTGTTGGAGAGAAGAGATCTAGACTTTTTAGAGCATTCTGTCAGTAACAGATATCTGGTTGAAACATTGTTGTTATTACTTAACCTCAGGAGAACCCCGATTGAGCAGACTTGTGATGAAGAATATTCAAGTGATGGCTATTCTCTCTCTCTCGTTTTTTTTTTTTAACTGAGGCAATGCATACATTGGACTACATTAGTGAACATGTGCTTTTTATAAGATATGGTAGAGTGTGATCTGGAGGAAATTTGGCTGTGATTTCTTGTAGTTCAAATAACAAAGCTGATGCCCCCTCATTGTCTCAGGGTCCTTATTGTAAGATTCAGTGCTTAGGTGATAGGCATTATATGATACTAGGTTCTTTTAGTTGGCTGGATGAAAAACTAAGTCAGTTACAGAGTGTCTCAGCAGCTATTGATTGGCATTCATTCTGAAAGTATAATATTTCTTGGTGACTTTAATTGCCCAGACTTGTAATGATAACTTACAGACAAACTATACTGTACAGTGTAATTATATCATATGTTTTATATCTTACACTAAACATAACTTACTTATTCCCAATACAGTTTTGATGCAAATCCATCAGTTTAAAACACCATGGTGCAACAAATTATTTCATTAATGGAGTATTCTTTACATAAACATAAAAATAGTGTGCTGGTTAATGCTTGATATTTTAGTTGTTAAACTAATGTATAATGGGGGTTGAAACAGACTGCCAATACACATATCAATAAAAGACACATCATAAAATGCTTATTGAAACAAAACTTTTGTTACTTCTAGGCAGGATGAATAAATATTTTCAAAGTGTATATGTTAAACAAGATTACATTAGTACAATTAAACCTTGGGAGAGGCATTATGCCGGAAATACACATACGAAAAATTACATTAGTACTTTTATCACATTCAATCTTCCTTTTTCAGGTCATCATTGAGGTATCTCCTTGTTGTCTGTCATTTAGAATATTCTAACTAGAGAATGAATTAGCTACAATACATAGCTGAAGACCTCTTGTGGTCTTAAATTTGCTATGTGCTAACTACATAACGCACATCAAGAACAAAAATAATTTTTTTATATGCTTGCTATGGATTTAACAAAAAGCATAGCTAGTTAATTGAGAAGCCTTTTGAAAACATCAGAAATTGCCTTTGTAAATTGGCTGCCTTGAAAAATTTATTAAAAAACAAAATCATTCAGCCCTTATATGATAACATGAAAGTGATTGCTTTAATAAGTGGCACAATTACTTAACCTGAATGCTTGTGAAAGTATGTGATAAGAGTGTGAGGTTTAACTGCATGATTCTGTTCTTTCTCTTTAACTTTTCTTTATTGGAGTATTTCATATTTCCCTTATATATTTTGTTCCTTTTGATTATAATGAATTTCCTGGGTCCTTTAACATTCTATAATATTCTAAGTCCTTTCTTAATGGAATATCTGTAGTGTACATCTGCATGCTTATGTGTATTAACTAAGACTATATCATCATTTTCATACTAATCATTTTATGTCCATTTTCCATGTTGACATGAAATGGAGATGTATTTTTCAGACACTTTTTGCAATCCTTTGTCACTGATTACACACAATAAATTGCCTATTTTTGTTGTTGGATATGCCATATGTTATGGATTGGACTGAGTATATTTTATTATCCCTAACAGCACTACAGAGTTCTTCTCTTAAGACTACAGCAAATTAGATCACTGTGGCTCATTGAGCCTACATCACCTTCAGTATATATCATTGTTGATATTTGTCCTTTTTCCATGCTGGCATGGGTTGGACAGTTTGACTGAAAGCTAGTAAGCTGGAGAGCCACACCAGATTCCAATCTGATTTGGCATGTTTTCTACAGCTGGATGGCCTTCCTAATACCAATCACTCCAAGGGTGTAGTGGGTGCCTTTTACATGCCACTGGCCACAACTATGATCTCACTTGGCTTGACAGGTCTTCTAAAGCATGGTATATTGCCAAAGGTCTCGGTCACTTGTTACTGCCTCTAAATATTTATAAATGAGAAAAAGCACCCAGTACACTCTGTAAAATTGTTTATGTTGGGAAAAAATATCCATTGGGAGAAACCATACCAAAACTGGACATTAGAGTGAGATATGACACTCTAGTCTCTTGAATTTTGATGAACTGTCCAATCCATATCAGCATGGAAAGCAGCTATGGAAATGATAGTATATAGTCAATTTCACTTAATTGTATAGTCTTGGTGATTGAAATTTTTGGAGCATACAATTCACTGAATTTACATAGTAGGCAAAAATTTCACAATTCTTATTGACTGAAGTAAGATATCGTAACTATGTTACATATTAGAAAATTACTATTTTTTTAAATCTCACAACGAGAGATATTCAGCAACAGTACTTTGGAGTAAAGATTTTTGTCAACATAGCATGGGAGTCCTGGTTTAGGATGAATGTTGCTATAATTTAGCCCCAGAAGACATCTTCTCCAGTTGGCTATACAACACGATCTGTGTCCTTATATCTTCGAACATGTTACACATGCATAGATTATTTAATTAAACAAGAATAAAAGAGGTCTTTTTTTTTTTTTACACACAGTA
This sequence comes from Octopus bimaculoides, assembly GCF_046866305.1. NCBI lineage: Eukaryota > Metazoa > Mollusca > Cephalopoda > Octopoda > Octopodidae > Octopus > Octopus bimaculoides. Next base: position 115,697,788 of record NC_142930.1, on the reverse strand, counting down.
TGTTTTATGGTGTACACATATTTTACTTATGTATGCTTTATCCAAGTTGTATTCCTTATTTCAAATCAGACCAGCAATAATTAATCCCTATAAAATTTTTCAATTCCTTTTGATTGTCTTCAATTACTCATGATAACTAGATTCATATGTCCTATCAATGACTTTTACAGACTTCTTTGATTTGTAGTATCATTGAGATTTTCCATTTTGCTATGACATGGTTGATGTATTTCATTAGTATTGGGGTTGTCTTCTTATATAATTGTTTGCATGTTTGTGGAATGGTATTGAATGTTGTTTTGTGTCAATCCAAATCATACCAAGGTTTATTCACCTCTTTTTACTGCCCTCTATGACAGCTTAGTCTATCAATAGCTGTTCTTACAACCATGCATTCTTTTCTAGCACATTTTTTGTTCCTCTGGTAGTATATTATTGTTCTCCAGATGTGTAATCAGTCTGTTGTGTATATAAAGGGTTTTATATGTTGTTGGCAAGCATTTTATAGGTCAATAATTTTGTGGTTCTTTGGTATTTTCATTCCAGCAGTTTAGTGTGGTATTCCCCTCCAGCATACGATCAGGTATTGACTCTGTTCAGCTTACCACTTATTTGAATGCTGTTGATGTATACTGTCTCTTTGTGAAACATTTCTGCACTCTCTACTTTAGAGAATTCTGTTTGAATTATGCAAGCATTTCAAAAACAAATATTCTAAAATATGCTTGCTGCAGGCCAGTGTAAAATCTATCTATATTGATGATGTCTTTCTTCACAAGTCTCAGCATCAGTGTATCAAAGCTTTTGATAGCATGCCAGCTTTTAAGATCTATGTCAGGGCTACATGATGTGTTGGTGCTGAGGTGGATGCAGACAGTGCTAACATATTCTGTGCTGGCATTACATAACCCTGAAGTTTTTATATAATATTTTCAGGACTTACGGGCATCAAATTGTTTAAAAGTCTATCTGCTCTTGAGTTCTGTTACTACATCATCTAAACACAGGGCCTGCAATAAGTAGAAAGCAGTTTGAAACTTGAGAAATGAATTAAAACCTCTGTCTTTTCCCTTTTTGACTTGTCTTGCAATATTAACATAATGCATTGTTGAATATAACAGATACAAATCATCACAGAACATTTTCTGAAAGAGGAGTGTGTGCATTTCTGCTACTTTAGACAAGTACTTGATATCAGGGTGACTGTCAATCTCTATCATTATGGAGGTTGTTAAAATTCTCTGTAGATCCAAATTAGTAACTGGCTTTTGCTATTTGTGAATCAAATGTACTGCAGATGGTTCATTCATCTGAATTTTCTCCTCGGTATTTGCATTGATTTTTTTCTGCCAAGTGGTTAGACTTCTTCATCCAAACTAGACTGAAAATCTTGAACCCAATGTCAAATGATATTTTTTACTTGAAGGGCATATTTTAACTGACTGGTTGTTGAAGGTTGCTGTGTTATTGTGGTCACAGAGGATATTCCTGAGTGTATATTTCTCTCAGTAGTCAGCATATTTCAAATGCTGAAAATTATTGCAAATACCCACTCCCCTGACAAAAATCCTCCAAAATACTCTACCATTATTGCAATAAGAAAATGCTCTTAGTCACAAAAAGACAAACCTCTCTAATTTCGATAATTTTCATAAATAAAACAATGTGCTTTTTTTTTCAGTCACAGGAAATCAAACTAGTGATAGAAAGATTTGTAGCTTTTTCTGTACAAAATAAAACATTGGTAAATGGAATAATGCAAAGTGCAGCTTTTAATCATTTAAGAGTTATTACTTTATCAGTTTCTTTCACTGTTGTTATTTTTTTCTTTATTTTTTGCTGGATGTTTTTCTCTTGCAGTTATTTTACTTATTTTTTTATGAGTTTTTATATTTACAAGGACAAGTCAAATCAATAATGCATATATGCTGTTGGTGGTTATTTCTTGAATTAACTGTAGCTGCCTGGCAGTAATAAATTTACACGTGTATTCCAAATCACCATATAGTATCTGTTCCTTCCTTATTCTTCAGTTATGTTCCTCTATCTTAATTGGGTTTATTTTGTCTTTCACTGTAATCAACCCCATCAATTATCTTACATCCAGAAGATAGATTAACTATTTCTTTCTTTCTTTGACATCCACTTCTTTCATTTCTTCCATAAACTTGTTTCTACCAACGTGCTTGTCTGTTAATGATGGGGCAAATTTTTTTTAAATCTTAATTCAGCTAAACTATATATGACTCTTTTAAGAACCTGCTAAGGACTTCAGTCTACAGAATTTTCCTTTCATATTCTTTAAGCTTTAGTTTGAATTCTTTTGCACTAATTCTTTCTACCTGAAACACCATCACATTTTCTTTCATGTCATAGCCATTCTAGTTTGATTTCGATTTCTCCATCACCACATTTCACTTCTTCCTTGCTGCTGGGCATTACATAAACCACTTTTATCAGAACAAATCTTTCTTTCATGTGCTACTTATCCATTCACACCATTTCATTTCCATGCAACATACTATAGTAAATTGTTTGCTACTTCTGAATAATAATTTTCATTACATGCTTGTCTACTGAGGTAGGAGATTTTTCAGTCAAGATTCCATTCATTATTCTATTTAGTATCTCTAAATCTGCTTTGCTGAATTTAGCCACATTCATTACATTCTGAACCACTGCAACAACTCTACAGTTTATGACTGACACTCAATGTTTGTACAATAGTTCCTGTTTGATCAGATTTCATTTAGATTTTGATTTCCTCTAAAATCATTTTGACTATTTTTACTGTGTCTTTCACCTGCTCACAGCAAACACATTTATAGAATTTTTATCTAGATCATCTGATAAGAATTATTTCTGAGAGTACTTCCAGACCTATTGCTTTTACCATTTTCCCTCTAACAATCTATGCATAAATTTTTGCCTCTATAACACGTTTTAGTTTGCACTGTAATGTCATTAGCTACTTCCACCTGATAGTAGCTTTCCTAGTCACATTCAGATCATAAGCAATCTATCAGTCTTTTTGCCACCTCTCTTTCTAGAAGTCTCACACTATTCCCATTTCCTTTTACAAGCAACAACCAGTGAATAAATGTCTTGAGGCTGAAATCTTCGTGAAAGAGTAGCTTGTTTGCTTATTTCCTGTTGACAAACACTCCAAACCTACTCGTCTTTCTTATCATACCTTATACTTTGTCTAGCATTCTGATCCACTCATATTGTACTGTGTCATAGCATTTCTGATAGACATAAAGAGACAGTTGCAAGTTTTAGATATAATTTCTTTATTACTTCATCTGTTGATCACATAAAATACTACTTATTTATTAATTTGTGTTATGTTGTAACAAGTGAACAGTAAAGTCAATGTTTACGTATGTCAGATACCTCAGTCATTAGTTCACTGCATTTCTAAGAGTGGGAATGACAAGGGAGTGTTTGCAATTTGGTGCAGAACAAATACCTCAAGGAACGTAGGAGTGTAAAACCTCAACATTTTGTTTTTCTTTCTAATATTGATATCAGTCTGCGATATATTGGAGAAAATACACAACACACACACACATACACACACTACTGACTTCTGTACAGTGCCTGATTACCAAATTACACTAAAGAAGTATTGGTCAATCTGACACTATGCTAAGAGACACTTGCTCGGGGTGTTCTTGTAGTGGGATTGAACCAAGAGTCATGTGATTGTGAATAGTTCACAGCAGCTAGTCCTACATATATTTTATTTGCATATCCCTCCCTTATCCTGCCTATGATTCTAATCAGTATGACTTTCATGAATCTAACCAACAACTATTTGAAAATTTTGCATGCAGAGAAACAAGGGATTAGTTTAGTTCTTTTCCTTATTCCAGTTATTACTCAAGTTATTTGACCTTGTGGCTGATATTTAACATGGTATTAAATCACAAACCTCTCCCTGCATTACAAAACATATTGATTCACCATAAGTTTGAATAATATCAGTTCTTAGCACTAAATAATTTTCGATTTTTTAAAACTCTTGAACCACTGTAGTGCTTTCTCTATATAAACTTCCTAATCTTGTTAAAATCCAGCAATTTTCATGAAATTCAGTGAGTCCACTATAAAAATCATGAAAAAAAACATAACTATAGCATAAATTTAAATGAAACTTGGTGATTGCATGTGATGATTGTTGGTATATATATATAGGCGTAGCAGTGGCTGTGTGATAAGCAGCTTACTTACGAACCACATGGTTCCGGGTTCAGTCCCACTGCATGGCACCTTGGGAAAGTGTCTTCTACTATAACAAGTAAAAGAGTAAAAATTGTGAACGGGTATTTTATGTTGTTGATTTTAATCAGTTTTCAAGCTAGTGTCACCTACTCAGATAGGTTGAATACAGATAAGTTGCTGACACATTGGTCTTTACACATATAAGATATCAAGCCCTAGATATAAATTTCCTGTCCGAGATGAATTTGCGTTCCTGTAATCGCTGTAACTTGGAAGGTATGCAGCTATCATTAGAAAAATCATTCTGAGATATGCTTTCATTTCTAACATTGATGAAATGAAATTGCCATTGCTTGTTGATGTGCTTATTTTGTGGTCTTGTCACTCATTGTGAGAAAGATTTCTTTTGGAAAGTGCTGAAAAAATACTCTGTGAGCTTTGTTTCTAAGTTCAAAGGTTTTGTAAGGCTCACATCACTAATGAAAGCATTGATGCAATGATCAGTTATATGATAAATCTATTCCTGCTCAGAATTGATAAACTATGTTGTAAATTTCAGTCAGAATCACTTAGATCGTTGATGTGTACAAATGACTCTGGGTATCAGTCTTAGTTGATTTTTAAAAATCTATTTTCATTAATCTAGTGATAGAGTAATGCATAAAGATAGTAAAATGACTTTTCTTATTGTGTAAACTACTAAATATGTTTAACTGCTATGCTATCTATTTTTGACAAATGATGTTTCCAGATTCAATTGTTACAGATTTGAAGATTATTGTCAATTTCAAACAAGTATTTCACTCGTGGTTTAGTTTCTTCATGAAGTGAATTTAGAAATAACATAATTTATAGTTGGAATAAATTCTTCAATAAGTTTTCCTCTTCTTCTATATATAGCATTTTGCTATTTCCACACTAATGCTCTTGTTTGCTCTTAACAGGGTCAGATATTTTTATGATTTATCTTGCTGGTTGCTCTCTTAAAGGAATGTTCATTTTTATCAGAACTGTTACAGATCTTTCTTGTACCTTTTCTTTTGTGTGCCAGTATTAACTGACAAACGGTTATATTATGTATTAAATAACAAATGGTTATATCCATTGCCATTAGTTTGTAGATTAAGTATCAATTTCATGATATTCTGGAAACACTTAATCCTTTGTAGATTTTAACGCTGTCTTCAAAACTATGTATTTTGAGAACTGAACCAGATCTTAGTTCACCAGTCATTCTGCTCTTATTCTGTCTGGTTTGCAGCAATTTGATACAACTAGAAAATTATAACCTTTAAATGATACTCTTCAATCATTGTTTAAATTTGGGAACATTTTCTTACAGGATTTGCTTACATAATCATTTATGAGAGTATTTGCAGCACTACATTCTCTTTATTTTCTTCAAAAATTCAGTTGCTCCTGCCCTCCTCACTATCATTTTTGCAACATTTTTTCAGTTCAAATTATTCTTGATTGACTAATTTTAGTTTTGAAATATTCATTGTTAAACAATTGTTTTTAGGTGTGTCTCTGTTATTTACAATTTTCTATTATTGATAGTAGATAGATTAATGTTCTTGGCTTATCTTTCTGAAGGCAAAAATCTTACACTGCTTCAGAAAATGAAAAATGATTTCAGTGTTTTTTTTTTTCACTTTGATGGCTTTTTACTGTAATTATCTGCTGATTGTTTCAAAATATTTTTCTTTTTTTTTTTCTGTTTTCATTTTTTCTCATTCTATTGGGAGTGGTTGGTATTACTTTTCTTACATCTTCAGTATAATCAGCTTGTTGATTGTTTTAAGGAGCATGACTGAAACTCTATCTCAATGATGTATTTTCTGACAGGTTCTCTGTCACTAAGATTTCTTTTGTTTTATGCACGTCTATATTCCTCAATCATTTCTATTGTATTGTATGTCATTACATCATTTTTCCCTTCAAAACCATTGCAGTCACTTTTTAATTCTCTGAGACTTTGCTATGTATGTTTTTACCATCATTTTTCTGTCCATATTTCATGACACAGACATAATTCCCAGTATATGAAAGATCTATATTTTACATATTCCTTCTTGGCTGGTTAACACAAGGCAATCTGAAGCAACATGGCTGATATCTTCATATTCTCATTCATCATGGTTTTAGTTTCTTTTGTAATTTCCAGCAAGACATCCTTGATATTGCATTATATCAAAAAATTCTTTGGGCATAGCTTTGGATCCTGAGTGTCTTATTCACTTTTGAGTTTCATAGCTATCCATTTTTGTGTCATTCACTATTGTCAGGTATTAATAATGTAAGGACTTACCCTGCCAGCATCTTAGCATGAAATTTTATAATGCTAGTGTTAGTTTACTTTTTAGTTCTTAGATTCTGCAGTTTCTCTTCCCTACAATTGTCTTTTATCTCAGCATAGGTTTCTGTATTTGTTGGCTTCATTGATGACAGAAATCGGCTTTTTGTTTTGTTTATATCATGTTGCTATTTGTATTAGTATCCCTTTATTTTTTTATGTATATTTATAGTCTTATAGTATCATAATATTAATATTGTTACATTTTTGATGTAAGGAGTCTGTCATACTTGGAGTAACTCACAGTAAGGCACTTATCATCATCACCATCATCATCATAATGTCCACTTTCCAATGCTTGCTTGGACTGGATTGGAATTTTGCTGAGGCAGATTTTACACCTGATGCCCTTCCTGTTGCCTACCCTTACCTGTTGCCAGGTAAGATAATATTTCCCAATGGCCAGACGTGTTTTCATAGAAGATGAATGAGGGACACTGCCTGCATGACAGTAATGTTCATTTACAACTATCAGGTGATATCAAGGCAAGGAGGCTGTAACACACACACACACACATGTATACATACATACATACATACATACACACACACACACACACATACATACATACATACATACATGATGGGCTTCTTTCTGTTTTCATCTACCCAATCCTTTCTGGTCAGCCTAGGACTATAGCAAAAGATTCTTGCTCACGATACCATGCTGTGGGATTGAATCCAGAACTATGTGGTTGGGAAACAAACTTCTTACCTCACAGCCATGCCAGTATCTGTTGTTGTTAGTTATTTTAGAGATTTTGCTGGAGTGATGTTCATGGTAATGGTAAGTGGTGAGACAGAAAGAAAGAAAGAAAAGGAGAAGTTTTAGTGGTTGTGTTTGTTAGTGGTGGTGATGGTATTGCTGATAAATTTCTTTTTTCATAGAATACTCTTTCATTCTAAAGATGTTGCTGTTGAGTAAAATTTGAAATAATGCTTAAATATGGATACTATGTCAGCAGTTTCAAGTTCGAATATCCCAGATTATAACAGAAATGTAAATATGAGAATTTACTCAAGTCATACGTTTTTAGCAAACTTTGGTAGAACTTATTTATAATGAATTCTTATTCATTTATTTTCATTTTTTAGTGTACCTTGTCAAATACCTTGAAAAAATGACCTGACCTTTGAATTTAAAAAAATGTAAACTTCAATATTAATATAATAATACATACATGAATCTCTAGGTTTTATAGTGAGTTTGGAATGAAAATCAATAATTCATGTTTTGTTTTATGGCTATGGTGGCTATGGTAGCAATAAAGAGATGACACTGATGAATTTATTTTTTTATTTATTAGACTAAAATTTATGTTTTTAAAAATTGTCTATGATTTAACACATGCAAAGTCTGAACCAGAACATTCACTTTGTAAACTTCAACATTCAAAAAAATAACTGATACCCTTTGTAACCATTGTTTGTTTATTGCTGGTAGTGGTAATATTTATTTATTTGTTGTTGATGTGCTGGTATTAAAAACTGGTGGTGGTGGTGGTGGTGGTGACAGATGTTTGCTGTAGTTATTCATGGTGGTAGCAACAGTAGCAGTGTCTTCTGCACTGTATTATTTTTTAGTTTTTATTTCATTCTATTTTGACTATTCATTATAGTAATTTCATTGCAACAATTAATAATGACTCGTGTTTACCATAGAATTTCCACACATCTTCACTACTATGTTTTATAATCATTTTCTAGTTGCAGAACAATGGGTTATGTATTCTAAATCCAGATATTATTTTTCTAGTTTTCTTGTATAATTTTGATAATTCACTTAGCTTCCAGTTATGATATCAATATTATTACTATAACTTATCACTGGAGATGTAGAATATTGATACCTATTATCTTAATTTTGGCATTTAGCTGTTATTAGTATTAATAAAATGCCTCTGTCCTAACATTGCCTTTAATTTATGTATGTTGTATAGTCTATCTTTTACTTGTTTCAGTCATTAGACTACTTATTTTATCAGTCTCTTTTGCCGAAATGCTAAGTTACAAGCTTGTATATACACCAACACCAGTTGTCAAGTGGTAGTAGGAGACAAATACAAGCACAACGATACACACACATAGAGAGACAAAAAGGGTAAAGATCCCTTTGGTCATGAATGACCATGTGATTGCACCTAGAAAGTTCCCCTCCGAGGCACAAGTCCAGGCAAGGTTGTTTATAGAAGACCAGCAGTCACCCATGCTTACCAGCCTCCCTTCTCCATGCCACTGATGTTATCCAAGGGAAAGGCAAATACCGATACAGCTTGGCATCAGTGATGTTGCAACACATTTCTACAGCTGAGTGAACTGGACCAACATGAAATAAAGTGTCTTGCTCAAGAACACAACACAGCCTGGTCTGAGAATCGAATTCATTACCTCATGATTGTAAGCCCAATGCTTTAACCACTGAGCCATGCAATTTCATAACACATAGATACATACATACATGCATACATGTGTGCATGCACGATGAGCTTCTTTCAGTTTTTGTTTACCAGATCCACTCACAAGGCTTTAGTTAGCCTGAGGATATAATAGAAGACACTTGCCCAAGGTGCCACGCAGTGAGACTGAACCTGAAAACATGTGGTTGAGAAGCAAACTTCATACCACACAACCATGCTTGCGCTTATGTCTAGTTCATTAATTCCTATGCATTTGTAAATCTGTATTTGGTGTAATTATCTCAATTTTTTTTCTACTGATAGTATTAGTGATAGGTATTAATGTTCTTCTTTTTAAGATTGCCTTGGCACACATTTCTAAATGGAATTTAACGTCACTTACTTTACTGGGTTTATGTATCATATGTAACAGTGTTTACAGTTACTTTTTAGCTGCAGTGTATAATTTGAGGTCATCCAAACAAAAAGTGGTAGTTTTATGTACTCCCTTAACATTTACATCTGCAGCTTGTCTGATTTAGATTGTTGATTAAAGATGTTAAAACCATGTTGAAAAGAAGTGAGGAGAAGGAGTCTCTTTAGAATACTTGTCTTTTAGTAGGGATGGAATTTGTTTAATATTCCTCCTTTTTTGAAAATGTTTTGTTTATAGCTTTTTATTAAGTCCAACCCATGCTAGCATGGAAAGTGGACGGTAAATGATGATGATGATTCATGTTATGTTTGATGTGTCTGCTTATTGCTACTGCTAAATTACTCATGATTGTTTTCAGAATCCTTATGTGGAGATCCTTGTTAAAAGTCTTCTAGTCACCATTCCATGCCATTCTCAGACACTTCTGTTACTTTCTTCAGTTTTTGATTCTTGATTTGTTCATAAGTACCTTACCAGTAATATAGCATCAGTGGTGCTTTTGCTTGGCACAAAATCAAACTGCATGTCATCTAGGCTAAGTCTCTCCCTAATTAGTTGGGCTATGACCCTCTCTGTAATTTTCATCACCTGATCCAATAATTCGATACCCCTGTAGTTATTTCTATCTAAAACATCACCTTTACCTTTGTAGTAGTTGACTATGGTGCTGCTACACCAGTCATTGGGTATGATTCCTTCATGAACTACCTGATTTATGAAGTGGGTGACAAGACCATAACCCACACTGCCTGATATTTTAAGCATCTCTGCGGTGATTCCTGATGGGCCAGGTGCTTTCCCCGTCTTCATATCCTTAATTGCTTTATCTACCAGGGTACTGTTGATTCAGGTAGCTGATCCCTCAATTGGGTCAACCTTTGGCAGAAACTCCTCCTCCCATTCATTCACCACATTCAGCAGTCTTACATAATGGCATCTCCAAACCTCTGTCTTTGCAGAATCACCAAACACAAGGGCCTGCCTGTGTCTGATATATGGATCAAACAAAAGTTAGGAACTTTATCACTCCTAGTGCTTCCCAGTTGTAATTTGGTAGCATCTGCACTACTTCTTGCGTTACTACTATTTTGTTCAACTGCAGTACTTATTCACTTGAACATTCTCGGTTGTGTCAAGCTGTTCACTGGCTAAACTCCTCAAAACTTTTCTACTTCTCTTGTTGTTGGTGCTGCATTGATTTCTAATTTGTTTTTTTATCTAGTTCTTGATAAAAATCACTTTGTAGTCTAATAAAACTATTTTGTTAAAAAAAGAAAACAAATAAAAACATCACTTATAACATCTTCTTTGCGATTTAGCAAGAATTTCATTTCAAACATTCTTTGATTTGATGTCCTTCTACTTTTGTAGTGTTGTTCCTTTGTAGTGTATTTTTCTCTCTCGGCTTCTTTTCATTTGCCTTTTTTTGTTGTTTATTGCATTAAAGATTCAGAGCTTTTTTTTTTTTATCTTTCACAGTAATATTTTTCTAAATTATTTGCCTGAATTTAGATAGTCCTACATTAGTAGTTTTGAGGAGATACCCACTTTACTTTGTTACCACTGTAGCTATTGGTTAGATTGTTTCATTTATTCTCATGATATTGATGATTGCATCTGTTTTTCCCTATGTCTATGAATGCAAGATTTGCATTTTTCTCACTGTTATTTTATAGTTATATATCTTTGGGAAGGTTTTTGTTGTTTCTTCATAAGATCTTCTATTGATTTAAATTCTTCAGCTATTTCCCTCTTCCAGTTATTGTCATATTTAAAATTTCCATCTGAACAATTTGTATTTATTCATATTTTGATTTGTGTTCTTGTTCTGTTTTTGTTTATCAGTATCCTGTAGATATTTTAAGTTACAATTTTTATTGATTTGTTACAGATTTGGTTTTCTTTGCATGTGATGAGCTCTAATTTCATGATTTATTTTCTCAATGTTAATAATTTTAGTGTTTTGGGGTTTTTTTTTAGCTGTTGGCATATATTTTTGACCATTGTTTCTATCTCCAATATACTCTTTTAATCATTCTATTTCTGATCTGATATCATTTTAGTTATGAGAATGTATCTTCTTAAATATTAGCTAATTGAAAGTGATCCAGTGATAACAATTAAATTAGGATCAATTTTGCTTCTCATATTAGGTGTCATTGTGGTATTCCCATTTTTTTTTTCTTTTTCAGGATAGAGTAGACCTGCAAAATATCAATGAAACTTATTCTTCTCATGTCCAAATATCATTTTTCTTTTACTTGTGGACCTCTTAAGGCAGTGAACTGGCAGAATTGTTAGTACACTGGGCAAAATGCTTGGCAGCATTTTGTCCATCTTTAGGTTCTGAGTTCAAATTCCACCAATGCCAACATTGTCTGTCATCCTTTTAGGATTGACTTACCCCTCACCCAAAACTGCTGGCCTTGTGACAAGATTTGAAACCATTATTTTCAGCAAATAACAGCTTAATTGTTTCTGGTGATGTGGAAATTTGCATACTTCATATTATGTATTTTTTTATGTATTTAATCAAAATATGTCTTCCTTTTTAACCTTGGACTGAAAGGTTAATTTTTCTGTTGGTGTTGTTCTTTTTATACTTTCTTTCATGGGTGTGTGGAGTGGCGTTAAGTCTGTATGGTGAGGTATTTTACTTTTTGTTCCATTAGTGTGTTTACACAAGGTGACTTATTGGGTATTAATGCAAACATTCACAATCCATTACTTACATAAAAGTCACACAATTTCAATACACAAAGGCACACAGGTATTCTTCAACTGTTTTGTCATTTTCTTTGAGAAGTAATGTCTACTGTTATTCCTTATTATTATTATTAGAACAACTGATTGATGCCTTGCAGTATTTAATGATGATGCTCCTATACACCTTCTGAGCTCTTTCAAAAGACTTACCAGTAAATTACTTGGTTCAAATTTATCTACAATAATATCACCTCAAATTATTTTTTATTGTTAATATTAGAAATCATTATTAGTATCTTTATTTTTACAAACATCAAGAGTTTTCTTTTTTACATCAAAAGAAATCAGGACCAATGTGGAAAAAATATTAATAAAAATGTTGAAGGTTAATAAACTGGATAATAGTATTTACTGTCACTAATGAAACTCTTTTGAATATTTTTTCTACCTCCATTGATATTTTGGACCAGCAAAATCATTAGTGTTAGAGAAAATAGACATAATATTTTATGGGATATAGTTACATTCTGAGTCAGCTGAGGTCAGGTATGTCTTCCTAGTTATATGCTGAGGTTGATGTTATCAACTAATCTCCATTTCAAATTTTCAGGCCTTGTACCTCTGGCATTTTGAAGGGCATCAAGCCATAGAAATTGTGACAAAGTAGATACTGGAGCTTGACACAGTCTTCTGGTTTACCAATTCCTATTAAATGCCCAGCCCAAGCTAATGTAGAAAATGGATGTTAAATAATAATGGTGATGATGAGGTGCCTGTATTAAAAAATAATTATTATTATATGACTATTTGCATATCTATTCTTAATATGTTCAGGTGGGTTAAATGCAAAATATGCTTTTGTGTACATTGAATGAAAACAATTTCTCTCTTTTATGACAACAATGTCTTATGAGCACACTGTCATTGCAAGAGGAAGAAGTTGTTTTGAAATAATGTACAACTACAGAAATCAGCATTTTTTGCATCTGAACCTGAGAAGGGGTATTATGAATATGCAAATAACCATGTAAGCTCACATTACTCAGGACAAATAATGATTTTTAATTATCATTGTTTTAAAGTAGTAAGGTGATGAGCTGATAGAACCATCAGCATACTGAGCAAAATGCTTAACAACATTTTATCTATTTCTATGTTCTGAGTTCAAATTCCAGTGAGGTTGACTTTATCTTTCATCCATTCTGGGTCAATAAAATAAGTACCTGTTGAGCACTGAGGTCGATGTAGTTAACTTATCTCCTCCCTTGAACTTGCTGGCCTTGTGCTAAAATTTGAAACCATTATTTCACAGAAGTCTTATTTTTATTTTGTGCTTCACTTCACATATTTCTGCACACCTTGAATACATTCAATATGAAGAATCACTATTATTATTATTTTGTTACTAATATATAGCATAATTCATATTAAATTTAAATTATTACAAATAGTGATATAATGTTTGTAAATTCAGAAATAATATTTTTGTCTTTGTATCTTACTTTGCAACACTTTGTTCCTATTTTGTTTCCAATCTATTTTGTTCAGTCTGATGTGTCTTTACCAAAATATTGAAATCTTATGAGTCTTGGCAATGATTTTCATTTGTATTATAGCCTGATGTTGCAACTTCAGTGCTATCACTTATTTGTTTGTTCCATATATATTCACTTGATAAAAATTATTTTGTAATATAAGTCATGTTTTAAATATATATTCATATATGTATGTTTTTTTTACATTTCAGGTAAGTTTTCTCATTTGGGATAGTACTGAGGCTCTTTGGGTATTTTACTGATGGATTTTACATTAAATGTAAGGTAGGAAGAGTATTAATTTAACTTTTTATTCTATGAATTTTGTGGATTTTTTAAAAATTGTAATCAACTTGTGTTAATGGTCCATACAAAGAAAATAAATATTTCACAATGAAAATTATTGTTATGCTTTAATACACACTGGAAATAGTTTTGTTTGAGTCAGAAAATTGGTGATATTCTAATCATGAAGAAATACTAAAAATTTGTTTCAAGATTTGTGTATTTTATTTGAATATTTTCCTTTTTACTTCAAAATGCATTTTCAAAAAATGAATTGAATCTTTTGAAAGCAAATAGAAATGAAATGATGTTTTGGGGAATTTATGTATTTTATTTGAATATTTTCCATTTTTTTTTTTTTTTTTCAAAATACATTTTCTAAAAATGAAATGAAACTTTTCAATGCAAATTTATATAAAATAGGAATGAAATGATATTTTGTGGAGAATGGGAGAGATGATATCATTGATCCCTGTGTAATACTGATGTGTATTGAGCTAAATAGGGAACCACTGCATGGTACTTGACCTGTTAGGAATCTTAAATCTCACGTTATTATCTTTAGAAATAGATGACATATTAAATAATATACTAGTATTTATACATTACTTGAATAAAAGACAGGATGGTCATGCTGACACATAGATCTACTCAGGATTGAATTAGGATTAAGCAACAAGAACTTATGCATATTGACTTATCTACTAAGAGCAAAATGTGCATCATGATAGTATTTAATAAAGTTTGAACCATGGCCAAGGCAATATGATGTAAGCCAATGGTTCAGTGCTTCTTTATTCTTAAAGACTTGTGTACTTTTCCAAGTTCAGGGCTTACAAATTTTACTTGTTCACTTCTTCTTAGTTGTAGAATAGGTACTGTTGTTGGAAGCAGCATGAATATTGTATAACTGCCAAGTGTTTTGTGAGCTCTTAGTTTTGGCTTCAAGTAATTCTAAGGCCAAAGCTACTGTAGACTAGTGTTTTTGTCTTGGGCGACAATATCGTTCAACCATAGATATTGTAAGAAGCAAATACCAGTACACTATCAGTAGTTGATAGAAACAATCTTAGTAAGGCTCAAAACTCAACACCATAGATCTCTTTATCTGACTTGCTACAATTTCCACTCAGGTTTACAGTTGTTCCTTGTTTTATACCTGATAGTGAGGAAAATACTGTATTTCTTACTTTAAAACAGTTATATTTCAATCAAGCACATATTAAAGAAGACTATTTTATTATTAACTGTAACAATTAATATTATATATAAGGAGAGCTCGGAGAAAATTCTTGCTCATTCGACCTTATACAGTCTTGATCAATTTACACAAGAAACAAACAAATAAACTAATTGAAGAAGTAATAGGCTGTAATCTTTTTGGAACTAACTGACCTTTCACTAAATGTATTGAGAACTAAATAATGTAATTTGTAGAGATTGCCAAAACTTACAGAACACCTCTCACCTCAGAGATATTGCGTACAATAGAAAAGTGCAATTCATTATATAGAGATGCTAAATGAAGAAGAAAATAAAATTAAATCCTGTGACTAATATTAGGAAAAAAGACACAGTTGGAAAACTAGAAATTTCGATTGGATTTCCGAAATAAAAAGAGTAAATAGAAAATTGGTCATTGAGACATTTGTTAGTTCTCACTTGCAGATTTTTCCTATATTCCACTAGAATAATCTTATTTTAGTCAAGTATACATGGTTGTTATTAAAAGAGAACCAGAGGAAAATCAACAAAATACATTTTCAAGGAATATAAGAAATTTATGAGAAACAAATAATCCAAAAAAGAACTAGTTTTTGGTTGTGTATTACTAATAATAAATATATAATACAGGAGATATAACGTGTTAAGGAAAATAATGTCAGATAAGAAAAGCTATTACTTCATTGCTTTCAAGCAAAAACATTATATGTTTCTTGCTGTAAAAACAAGTTTCCGCAATATAGTTAAAAAGAGAAGTGAGAAGTCCTGTACAAGCAATATTGTTATCTTCGTGACAAATTACTGTTGATAAAAGGAATATTGTAAAAGCAGCATCCTCTGCAGCATTGATTTTGTGATGAACAATATTTAAAAAAGCAATCAACCAAGTGAGCAGACACTTAGAAATGGGATTTGAAAAGTGTTTTACATGTATTTCAGACAAACTGAACTGTCATTTAGAATTGCACCTTAAAAGAAAGAGAAAAAAATCCTCTTTGGCAGCAATATTTTTCTTTTGGTTTCACATCCAGCCTTTCAAGCAATACACATGAATACATGAATACATATACAATGTAGGTATGAGTGTGGGTATATATCTGTATGTATAATGTCTGTGTGTATGTATGTATGTGTGTGTGTATGTATATATGTGTGCATGCGAGTGTGTTAGTGTGGATGGGTGGGTGTATATGTGGAACAGCTTAATATTTGAACATCTATTATTAAAAACCTATTATACTTTTTCCCCTTTTCCACTAAGGATATTGTATATTTTCTCATTAGTCCCTCACAGTTTATGAATGAGTAGCTAAGATTTTCTACATAAATTGATACCAGATGTTAAAAGCATCAATTTTAAGTAGAAAAGAAAAACGGAATAATAAATCCTATCTGTGGGCTTATTTCTTCTCTGTTCTGTCTCAAACTGGGGGCCTTCAAATTTTCATTTCATTAACATTTTCAAACTCTATCATCTCATCTTCAGTTGGCAGTGGTATCTTCTACCATCAGTTCATTTAAGTTATAAACCATGAGACTCATATGATACAACTGATGCCAATAACTTCTTGTTATCAACTCCCATTCCTCTGTAAGAGCCAGGGAATGGCACATATTTGCCTCTTGGACATGCTATCCATTCAAAAATTTCTTGGCTGTGTCACAGTATCAACATGGTTTCTGCAAATGTTCTAGTTTAGAGTAATTCTACTGAAGCTGGACATACTGTTGATTTATGTTACCCAGTTAAGCTGTACCCAATGTCACGCAAGGCATTGCAATGATCCCCAATCATAAATATATGGCAAAACAGCTAGAAAGTGCTACACTTACAAGGCCAATATAATTGTTAGTTATGGAACCTATAACCTTCATGCATGCATGCAAACAAGAAGATATTGGTCATCTACATTCCTTTAAGTAGACTTCTCACCTGTTCTTGATTACTGATGAGAACTCCATCACTGGTGGACCTCTGACACATTACCCATGTTGGTTTATAATTCAGTGTAATATATAATATTTTTATGTTCACTGATTTATACAATACTTTATTTCATATGTGTTCTATTTGTTTGAGGTAGAGCAACTGATGCATTTCATATCTGTTCCTTCTCCATTTGTGACCCATGAGTTTCTCAAAATATCTTGCATCAACTTGTTCCTGTTCCTGTCTTATTGTAACACACATAGATATATAATTCTTTAATTGAACATGTCTTTATAAAGTTATCAGCTTAGTGATTCATTGTTATTTAGATGTGTTTTGATGAAAAAGAGGTATATTAATTTCAAGTGAAGAAAACAATGATTCTGTATCAGCAGTGGAAAAAAAGAAAAGAAAAAATCCCTCAAAAATTATTTGCCAAGAGATGGTTATTTCATTTTCATGACTCATTTCCCAAACCATAATTCCTTTTCTACAAGGATAAAAGTCTAAATATGTGTGGCAAAAAGAGAGATTAGCGTCGTTTGGGAAATTCTGAAAAACTGTAAACTATACTGGAAATAATAAAAGTGTTGTCAACTGTGTACAGCTGAGATTTACTATATCTTAACTAATTCAGCTAATTATTTAAACAAGAGGCCTGAAATTTCTTCAAAATATCTTCAGTAAAAGAAATTCTATCTAGCTAACAATCATTGTTCCTGATTGAGTTACTGATCTTAAACAATAAAACCATTGGGAAGGTTTATGGCAAACTGGTTATTTATAATCTGGTTTCCCAGAAATTCTGCGCTACCACTTTGCATCAGAGAATTCTCTATTCATGTACAGTTCTATAAGTGTCACCTTGTTGCCACTTGAAATTTAAAGACAGTTAATCATATCTATATTTCATATTATATAGTTATGTTACATATATATATATATATATATATATATATATATAACAGAGAGAGAAAGAGAGGGAGGGAGGGACATTTGTATATACATAGACACACACAACTATATCAAAATAAAAGAACCATTTCCATTTGATAAATTGATTTGTTGATGTACCATTAGACTTAAAAGCATAAAGTCCAATCAGAAGTTTACAAACCTTCACCCTGTGTTACTAAATGCTGATGATAAAATCACATCATTTGAAAAATTCTTTGCTGAGATGTCATCTGAAAATGGTCTATTTGTTGAGAAACTTAAATAGATGGAATACTATTCATTTTTAGTATTATATAATAGTAAGTTACTATGTTCATTTTATGGTATTACTTTGTTCATAATACAGAGTACAACTACCATATAACATGCATCCATGTACTATTAATCAATATATATATATATGTGAGTATCTATATTGTTGGCAGAAGCCTCTATCCTTCTAAGAAGATGATAGAAATTCCAAGTGTGGTTGCTGTTCTTAGCCACCAAGGATGAAGATGGTATTGTTGCAAGAAGGTGATGTCATCTACTTTTGTACTTCAAGCTGATATTGATTATACTCCATATCATGCATCTGGGATGATCAGTTTGTTGCTATTTCTTCCCATTGTCCTTTTTAGATGTTTGCTGTATGGCAGTCATTTTTATGCATGTGCTCTATATCTTATGTAGAGACTGCTTGTTGGACTTGATCAACATTTGATCTGACTACATGGCAGATTTGTAAGCATGTGATTTTTACTCATGCAGTGCACTTGACCAAATAATTCTGGACAAAGTTCACTATTCTGCTAAGAACATCTGAGTTGGTGACCTTGTTTTTCAATTTTGGTGCTCCCACATTTTTCAAAAGACATGGGGAAGCAATTCTGTTTTCTCTCTTATATGACATGTTATATGTATTGTGTAGGAGGGTGGTGAATAGGCATTGGATAACTTGGTGGTCAGCATAAGGTTTATGTTTCTCCAGACTTTATGAAATTAGTCATCATTATTAGTTTGTACATTAACCTCTGTACTCTCTCTCTCACTCACTCTCTTTCTTTTTCTCTCTAGCGTGTGTGTGTGTATGTTTGTGTGTGCTTGCATGTATGTATGTCGGGAGGAATTGTGTCTCCTTGTCTTTACATCACCCAATATTTGTTAGCAACTGTCACTGTCATACAAGCAGGATCCTTCATTTCCAATTTTCTGTGTAAACATGTCTGGCCATGATGAAATATTTCTTAGCTTGGCAAAAAAGCAAGGGTTGGTGACAGAAAAAACATTCTGCTGTTGAAAATCTGCTTCAATAAAATCATCTGACTCAAGCGAACATATCAGAGTGGGTGTAAAAACAGTGATGATGATGCATGTATATCATATATGTGTGTGTATTATATATGTGTATGTGCATTAAATTCATGTATGCATATATGTTTATATACACATGTATATAAATGTGTGTGTACATATGCATGCATATGTATATGTTTGTATAAATGTGTGTGTGTGTGTATGCATGTGTATATGTGTATCTGTGAGTGTGTACCTATATAGGTTTAAAATATAAAGTTCACTTGTCTTTTTTGAAAGCTTCTCTTTGAAGCATTATCTTTTTCTCTTTCAATCTATGTTAAAATCATCTTGTATTGGCTTGCCTCTGCAGCTGCCTTTATTTTCAATGTAGTTTTACTCAAAACCATTTTCGCTGAATCTGAATGTAAATATTGCGGTGATGAAGATGTAAGCCAATAGACTAGATTTCTATATCCAAACAGCATCTAAGATCTCAATAATTCACTGGCAGTGTAACAAATTTTGCAATGGAATGCTGCAGGATTGCATGTAGTTTGAGAGAGATGGAATCTAGTTGAATGGATCACTGAAGATTGTATGTTAGTTTCTTTCATTTGAACAGATGAAAGTTAGTGATTGATGGCGCCTGTATGGCTAACAATTTCATATAGAATGATGCATTTCTTTGAAGATTGTTCATATTATTTGGTTTAAAATCTAAGTAGAGAATTTAAATACTGTTGACAAGTAATGAAAATGTAAGTACAGTAGATGGTTTGAAATTGAAAGAAAACAGAGTTAGTGATGTACTATCTTGTCTTAATTTATTTTCATGTATGATTGGATGTTATCAATCTTGTTGAGGGTAGCTGTTGTGATGATTAGTTATAAGTATTTCTTTGATAATTTTATAGCGGGTAATTTTTTCAATAATTTATCATAATTTTAGAAATTTTTAAAATAAGATTTTTTTGTTTGAATTTTATTACATAATATCTTTTCTGCTGATTTTTAATTTTGTTTGAGTTCATATAGGTTTCAAATTTTAGCACCAGGCTCGTGATTTAATGGGGAGGGGTTAAGTCAATTACATCAACCCCCAGTGCTCAACTGATACTTATTTTATCGACCCCAAAAATATGAAAGACAAAGTTGACCTTGGCAGAATTTGAACTCAATGTAAATACGGACAAACTGCTACTAAGCATTTTGCCTGGCATGCTAACTTTTCTGTCAGGTCACTGCTTTTGTATTCATATCAAATGCACACTCTGTGCTATCTCTATAGTTTCATTATAAAAAAGTGAAAACAATATGCATTTTTTAAATATATATTTCTATATCGACAAAGTTATTAGAAATAAAAATATATTCAGAACATTCAGGATTTATTAAAATATCTGCATGTATTTTACTGGCTGCACACACTGGTTTTCAATAGAAAATTTAATCAGTTGCATATGCCTCTTTGTAGTAGTTAGTTGTTTGCTATATATTATTTCAGATTGTTCTCTGTAGGAGTAGATTAAGGGGTAAAGTGAATTTAAATTCTATTCTGATTGAGTTTAAGGGAGAATATTTAAATTGTTTTACATAACTTTTTATGTGTATTACCCTCCCAAGTCTGTTTCAAAATATGGGTTCACATCAATAATCTTGTAAAGCAAATACAAAAGCAAAGTATTCACAAATATTTCTATTATCATTTCTGTTCATTGACATATATTTAATTTGTTTATTATGATTTGGAAGGAAGTAAAATGCCTGTAGTTATTCTATTTTACCATTTTCTGAGTTAACATACGTTTAGGACAATAAATCAGGTACCAGTAATATACAAGGATCATGTCAATCAACTATGCTCCTTTTCTACAAATCTAATGTAAAAATTCTATATTTATTATTCATTGGATTTTTTTTTATTGATAACTAGCTACTGGCATTAAATTTGGATGGAGCAGTTTTTATTGAACTCTCATTCCATTCCTACTTTTGTATTTCTCAACATTAACAAGACAGTTTATGTGACATGAAATCAAATATTATGGCAAATAATTTTTGATATTCAAGATCTATATAGAGTTATATATAAACAACTATTTTTTTTTTTTTTTACATTTTATTCACATGTAAACAAGAGAAAAAGAAACGCATATCTTATCAATAACTCTATATACATTTTCTTGTTAGTCTTTTAGTATTCAATATTAACCATTTGACAACCTGGAATACTTATTGGCTCTAATCCAAGTGTTCCTACTTTAAACAAATCTGAAGTTATTCTTTAAATCTATATACTTTCAAAATAGTTGTGTGGTTTGAATTTTCAGACAGATTATTAACTGAGGTATATTTAAACATTGGCAGCAAGGTATTTTATGGTGGTGCTTAAGATGTTTGAGAGCAGTTTTAGAATATTTTCAATTATTGTGTCCCTTTTTTTACTTGGCTAATAGTCAAAATTTAGTTGATTTATTATCATAAGATTATTTTTTAGTGTACATAAATACATATAACAATTTTCATTTTGACATCCTAAATGGAATGGAATTTACGTTTTTTTTTTTTTTTGTTGAATTTCATTCTTAATTCACAAAATTTCAGCTCTTCACAAATATAAGCAGACAAACTCAACTCTTAATTTAGAGAATTTTCTAGTTGTTAGAAAATATATGTATATTGAAAGAATTAAATAATAAACAAATATTATCTCATAGCCAATTTCAATTTTCTCTCCAAGAATTTACTACTATATTTGTACTATTGGCTTAATAATGCACTAAGTTTTTAACTTTCCTAGCAGTTTGGAATTTTGAAATAATTTTGCCCATGAGTATAATGTAGTGGACAAAGTTATCTAAATCATTTCTGATTATATCTTGCATCAACTAAGTACTGTTCTTTGCTTACAAACTAACAACGATATATGATGGAAAAAGTCAATATTAGCTGTTAATTTTTCATCATTACACACAATTAAACTGGATAAGCTCCTTTGCTTACAGATTAAATGCAACCTTATGATTCAGATTAACTATTCCTCTGTGCCATATGTTCCATTTTAACGAAGTTCTTTCAAATCCATCTTTATTTCAGCTGTCTTCCTGTGATAATTTATTTTCTTCATACACATCCACTGTCTTATCTTATTGTAGTATACTGTTTCTATATTTCATTGATCTAATTTTAAATAGTTATTATTTAGACTGTAAGTGGGCAGTGGAGTATATTGTTCACAGACCTTCATAGTTTGGATCAAAGTGTGGGTAACCATTTTCAAGAAGCAGACCACATGAGACATAGCATATCATCAGGCAGGCCACACTACTAATAGATATTTAAGGTAATATTTCATTTAGGTATGCCATTCAGAAAGTACTACTGGCTATAGTTTGTCTATAACTGGCTTAAGTAATTAAATCAGGCTGTTTAAACTGATGGAGGTTGTGTTGAGAACAGGAATGGGGAAGGAAAGGGTTTTTGAGGAGCCTGTACTTGATATTAAGAAAAACAGTTTTAGCTAAATGATCAGGAAGCAAGATTTAGTTATTGTTGTTCTTTAGTCTTTTGTCCTCAGTTGACGAGGTTTAGAAATTGTATTTCAAGTCTTCTGCTGATTCTACAGCATATATCATAGTTGAACAAAATACTTGTCTCCAGCTGAAAATTTATTGAATCAAAATAGAGAATTTTTGAAAATTAAAATTTATATTTTTATTGTCATTGAAACCAAAACATTTATCATTTTAAGTATATTTTCACATAGTTCCTCAGATTTTTCTGAATATTGTATGCAAACTTTTCTAATTAGACAATATAAAAAAAATTTATGCTTCAGATTTATCGTAAATAAGATCATATTTATATTGGTCTCTCTTTATAATAAAATATATAGAAATAAATCTGATATCTATTGAACATTAAAGTGAACATGAGTAAAAGTGAATGCGAATGGAAGTGAAATAAATGGTGCAGTTTCAAAATAAATTGTCTGAGTACATTGCATGAAGCATCAGTACATATATTGAAAATGAAGAGAAATAATAAATATTTCAGAAAAGGTTAGGAACTTAGATCACTTCTTATGCTCTAGGGAAAGGGGAATCTGATGTTTTGAGAGTTGACCCTTTGTCTTAGGAAATAAATATGTTTTATGTTGTGATATTAATCACAAATGAGTCATTTCAGAAATGATTATTGAAACAGTCATTTGCCGAGTATGGCAACAATAAGTAAAAACTCTTCTGCCTACAAAAACATGCTTCACATATAACATACTGATCTTTACTAAAATTTGCTTCTGCAGCCATGTGCAGTTTCCTAGTCATTGTCTCTGTCTTAATATCATTCCATGTGGTTTCCAACTTACATTCCATCCCTCAATGATTTCTAATTATAATAATTCTAGTTATGTTTACCTCTCAAAACTTATATTTGCTAATTACTTTCTCAAATCTGTCGCATAATTGTTGCTAACACAAGATGTCACCTGATTCTTTGAACTTCAGTTTTGATTCACCTGCCTGATAGTAGAGGATGTTCCTTGTTCAAATAGTATTTTTTATTAACGAAAGTGTGTACAATCAAATAAATTCTCTCTTTACAAAAATACTAATTATGAACGCCTTCATAAAGGTCATTATTAATTACAATTAAAGATTCTATATTTTCTTATTACAACTTCAAATACATGGCATATAATGAAAATTCTTAATGGATACATTTCTTATTTCAAGTTTCATTATAGAAAAAACATACCTCATATTTTGAAAGTAATATCTATTACCAATAACAGGGAGAACATTTCAATTGATTGACTATTTCATTCCTGAAATTAGATACTGTTTATTCAAATTGATGTTTTAGAAGACTTTTAGCTATATTTTCATTTTGTTATATTCATCATTTCTCAGTCTTCTGGTATTGAATTCCAATTCATTATTAGTTGTATACATATGTGAATATATGTATAATACTTTGTATTTTTTCCACAATGTTCCATTCATAATTTTAGTTTTTTGCTCTTGTCTGTGTTATTCCTATTTTAACTTTATTCATTTCATTTTATAACAATTTCCATTAAATAAATTTGTACTTATATGTTATATGAATGTCTGATATCATTTACATGTATTTTTAGGCTTTGTCAAAGAAAAATGTTTGAAGAATTTATTATAAATGTTTTAAAGCACATGCAAAACATATAACCAAGATAACAGACATGCCTTAATATTCTGATATAAATTATTAATCTATGTATGAATGAAAGCCCAACTTAATTTTAATTATTTGTAAGTGTTCTGTCTTTCACAGTTCAGCAAAACATTACACCATATCTTGCATGAGAATTGCTTGGTTAAGTTACTTGCCTTATGAGCTTCATCTGTTTCTTGTCTTCCTACTTAATCATTGCATCCTTTCAGTGCTCACTGATAGAGTTCAATGTAACACATTCCATCAAGTCTAGTGTGTCTATAATTTGATTATGTTTCTCAAATTCTCCTTCGTGTGTATTAAGTGCTTAAATGCTATAATCTTTACCAACAATCATTCCTATGCAGATGGCACTCTTCTCCACCCCCAACATTTTGCTCACAGTTCTCATCATCAATGTATCATCAAGATACCTCAAGTCAAAACTATATTGCCCCCATAAATAGGGACCTTGAAACATAATTCTATTGAGCAGGTCAGTCTTTCAAATGCACATATACATAATCACTGCTCATATCAAAATAATCTCATGCCTCTTTCACTCAAACCTTTCTCAACACACTATTAAAATCCTCAGAGGTGCTACATATACTATCCACGCACTCTCTAATGACACAGAAACTGCTGGTTTAGAATTATGAGGTAATACTTTGACTGAATATTTATTGAGAATCTATGAATCTCAATTGAGATCCACAATGGAATACTACTCCCACATCTACTATACACATGAACATCATTGAACGCTTTTAAAAGAAAGCAATTTGGTTGACTAGCAGTTGCTCACTCACCAACATATTTCAAGCTTCTTTAGAATTAGCTTTAAACCACCTCCACTCAAACTCCCACTTTCCCTTCGGCCTTAGTAAGTGGCCCTGTCTTTGTAGGTTCTACACTAACTGCTATGTCTAATCCCTCTTCCCTTGAATGTTAACCTATTGGAAATCCTTTCTTGCCTATGTTTTTTTTTTTACTGTTGTTGATTTGCAGATGATTACTTTAAACATCAATCACCTCAATCTCATCAGTTTCAGAAGATTGATCAAATCAAAGATTCAGTCCCTTCTTTTTGGTTAAACCATAAAAATGATATCAAATTAGTCAAAATTTTATTTGTTTGTTCATATACAAATATAATATTTATGTCTCTTAAAGAAATCCACTTTACAATAGGATTTGCTGGTGGGTTTTATTTGAGAAAACATGTCAGAAACATTTTTTCTTTTTTTCATATTTTGCTTAGAGCTTTCAAAAAGCACTCTACTAACACCTTATACATATTTCTAAGATACTTTTATATATATAAGTTTGTTTATTTCATGGATTTTCATTTTGTGTTTCCTACTGACACATGTATTATATTTGACATTTGTAGGGATAGTATTTGATGTTATTTTGATCATAATCTACAGGCATTAAGTTACCTTGTTACAAAATCAATTAAAACCAATGATTTCATTCTTACTAAAAATACCTATACAGCATCATAATCATCCTAATTCTTTTATGATTTGAATTTAAAGCTTTTAGTCATACACACATGTGCATGCACACACACTTGACCATGCACATGCATAAACATACATGCACACCAATGATACTAACTAACATTAAGGTTTAAATTTAGATCAAATTTATTGATTATGGTTTGGGATCAATTGCTTTCATTTAAACATGTCCTTTTTGACAGTTAATAATTACATAAGGTTGCCTTTCATACAATATAACCCAGCTTTCAATACAATAATCACATTGAAGATGCTAATGAAACTATAGAAACTCAGACTTCTCAATTCCACCTGGAAATACCATCCACATTTCTTAACAAATAGACACAACTAATTAGGATGTGAATGTGTATACTCCTATCTAAAAGCAGACGTGTGTCTCATAGCTGTATTCTTCATATATTGCTCTATTCCTGTATATGTGAGTATATTTACATATATATATATATACACACACACACACATATATATCATTATCATCATTGTCGTTTAACATCTGCTTTCCATGCTGGCATGGTTTGGATATATATATATGTATATGTATAATACACATACACACAATGCATTGCATTTCACTGGGTTTAAACTATCGTTCGCTTGGATCTACAGAAATAAGATCTAAAATTGATTAACTTATACAGTCATAATAATAAGCACAGAATTAAATAGAGTACAATTTAATATTATTTACTACTAAAATTATGGATTAAAAGTGTCTATTAAAACACGAAGAGTGAAGCAATAAGTAATTTATAAATAAATGAATAAATAAATAGTTTTAATTTCTAAAAGTGAAAAGTATAATTTATTAGATGGTCTTTTCTGGTTGAAAATGTCAACAAGTGTTGTTATAAACAAATCTTAATACACTACTGAATAGCAAATGTCTGTCTGATTTATTGTTTCTTCAACTTTGATGTTATGTATAATTTTTAACTGCATTAAGTACCAAATCACCTCCAACTGCTTTGCTATTATTCAACCCTCTTCATAGAAGTTTATGATATAGTTGCTTCAAGATAAAACTCAAGTTATCTGGGAAGAACCATCACTTCAGTACCACTCAGACCGATTTTCATGAAATAAACAAATATACACTGTCAATACATTTGACAACTACAAACTATAAATTAAAAACTTCTTTTCTTTTTTATATTTTTATTTATAATATCTTCTTTTAAGTTTCTATAAAATCTAAGCTATTTCACAAATTATTTCCATAGTATTCTCTTACATTGTTCTTAATCGTATCATAATCTGATTTCAATCTCTTATGTTAGTAAAACGTTAACAGTATATTAGACACATCTACATATTCTATTAAATTTCTAAATACATTTTTTTAACATCAGCCTTTTAGCTTTAACATGTATTTTTCTAAGGTGCTGCAGTTGCATTTTCATAGTTGTATCCGGAATTATATGCAAATCATGTTGTTATAATTGTGTAAGTGAATTTAAGAGAATGTTTTAATGGGAGAGAGCTTTTAATAGTTTTCTTTTTTAATCTGGATACTTTTGTTAATTATATTTGCATGTCTTAAGCAATTACTATTAATTAGAAAGTTCATTCAAGATGTTATTTCTTGATTTCATTTATATCTAATATATTTCATTATATATTTCATTTGTATCTATAATTTCCATTTAAATGCTTTACTTCTATACTTTAATTAATTTCATTATTAATCAATGATATTTGCAACAATGCGTAGTTTTAATTTAAAAAATATCCTAACTTTGATCTTGATCAGATCTATTATATTTAACCTCAGAGCCAATAATTTGCAGAATCAAAGTAACTATTACACAAATCCCATAGTATTTAGTGTTAAAATAAGCAAATAAAAAACTCCAAAATTTATAATGATAACAATATTAATTAAATTCAGTGTTTTATTTGAAATATTTGTGCATATCAACATTCTGTAGGTTGAAATCTACATGTAAATTATTCAGTGTGTCTATCTTTAATACAGAAGGTAATGCTGGCATTTCTGTAAAATTTTTAAACCATTTAATGGAAAAAAATATGTTATTTGTTAACATATTTAAAAGAATATATTGTCTCAAGATCATTAAGTGTATGCTTCTCATAAAATTTTATGAGAAGCTATTTTAATGAAGAGAAAGACTTGGCATGATTCTGACAGCTTGATTCTTGATGATAAATCATTGAACTGAAGAATGTCTTTTATTGAAGATTCTTTTATCATCTTTGTCATTTTCCTATTCCATTCTAGATATGCAGATATGCAGAATATCTTTTATTTTACACTTTGATTTTGGCTAATCTCATATTTTCTTGATTTATTTAATTACTTCCTACCAAATTGTCTTTGATCTACTTCTGTCACGATTTGGTACTACTAACAGCCCAAAGGACTTATTGTCTCAGAATATGTCATTTTCAGGAAATGTGTATAAATGTTCAGTATTCTTTCCTGCATAAATAAGTCAATGTCTTTGATGTTCAGTCATTTTCTCTATCTATTAAGGATCACATTTTCTTATCAGTTAATATTGCAAAACCAATAAGCCATTCTCTACTTATTTTGTTGATTGCTCATTAATCCTTTTGATTCCAAGCTACATCAGACAGCCTCTGGTTCTACGATACAAAGCTGTCTATTTTAAAGTCTTTGCATCTAAATTAAAACCAATCAGTACCTGCATGATAATGAACAAGTTAGTTACTTCACTAAACTTTGCTAAGTTCTTGATTATTTTCAAAATTAATTTAAATATGTGCATGGCATATTACATTAGAAATATGGTCATGAAAAGGTCGAGTGTAATGTACTGTCAAGCTGGATAGGAACTCATTTTATCTGTCGCCATTACAAAGAGAAAGAGAGGGGTGAGTAGTCTTTTGTCACTAAGATGTTGCATTACATAAAAGTTTTCAATTTCCTATATTATTAAAACTTAGACTTTCACTATTAAGTTTCCAATTTTATTAAGAGAAGTGATCTATTACTTCCAGTGAGGCCTCCATACAGTTAATGGTCTTCAGTTTATGGTTTATTCCTGCTATTTGCTGTGTGGTATATCTAGCTCAACTAAAATCTTGGTTTTTATCTTACTCAACCACAAATACCTCTTCTTTCTTTGTGTACTTATTACATTTGTATAGATTTTATTTTGAGGAGTTTCTTCTGCCTTCTTACTGTTAAGATTATGTTCATCATTATATGTGATTTTTGTGGATGTTGTATTTTGGTGAAGGACGATTTTTTCTTCAGTTCTTTCTGCTCTAACCTTCGTGCAGTGTTTGAATTGATTTTACTGAGATATTTTATAATTTTTCTATTATATATAGTATATTTCTCCTTAGCTTCATTCCAGTTAGTTCTATTATTAATAGTTTAGTTTATATATGAATTGGTATATTCTTTTTGAGTATGGAATTTTCATAGGCACAGGAGTGACTGTGTGGTAAGTAGCTTTCTTACCAACCACATGGTTCTGGGCTCAGTCCCACTGTGTGGCACCTTGGCCAAGTGTCTTCTACTATAACCTCGGGCTGACCAAAGCCTTGTGAGTGCATTTGGTAGACGGAAACTGAAAGAAGCCTGTCGTATATATGCATATATATATATATATGTGTGTGTGTTTGTGTATGTTTGTGTGTCTGTGTTTGTCCCCCCATCTTTGCTTGACAACCGATGCTGGTGTGTTTACGTCCCCGTAACTTAGCTGTTTGGCAAAATAGACCGATAGAGTAAGTACTATGCTTACAAAGAATAAGTCCTGGGGTCGATCTGCTTGACTAAAGGCGGTGCTCCATCATGGCCACAGTCAAATGACTGAAACAAGTAAAAGAAAGTCCTCTTCTCTCAGTAATTCTCTGACTTTTTCCTGGACAAAACAATGTTTAATGATTTTCAGCTCCATCTAATTGATTTTTAATTTGCTGTCACTTTTCTTATGTTATATAAGGAAAATTATTAGAATCCACTGGATCTTTTGGATTCTTCTTTTCATGTGTAATAGCTAAAATGTAGCTCATTAGTTCTAATGTTTCTCAGTATGACTGTTAAAATTGCTTGTATAACTTTTAGTTAGATCTCACTGAAACCTCAGAAACCTGTTACTTTTAGTAAAATATTCACTGGCATTACATTTATGCTCTATTGTCTACAATTGCATACAGCAAAGGTATTAATCTTCTACCTTGTAATGAATTTCATAAATATACCTTATTTTTTTTCTTAAAACATATATAAGCCCTTTATTATTCTGGGATTTTAAAGATTTCTTGGTCATTATTTGTCACTGTCCCTATTAGAAATTGTGTTATAAATTTTGTTTAGATGTTTTTTACTGACATTTCTACCAGCTGTTACAGTGGCTTCTTCTTGAAGCTGGCTGGTCTTATTCCACCTTCATTCAGACACTCTTTGTTCATCTCTCTTCTCATCGCCCATATTGTTTCCACCTGTCTCCATTGTCCCAAAAGACCTGCACTATTCACTACACCCTTGTCTTTCCTCCCCAAGACTTTTAGCTTCTGAAATTCTTATATCTGTTGACTTGCAATTATCCATGAAAACCATTGACCAATTTGATCTCACTAGTGTGGGTGGAATGAGAATGGAAAAGAACCAATTATAAAATGTTACTTGAGTATGGTAAGGTGCAGACTTGTGTCTATATATTCAGCAATGTAGCAATTTCATCTGGTAATGCCTGTGGATATTTTCTTGAAAATTACAGTTAAAGCAACAACAATTTGATTGTATTGCTTTCAAAGTTTTAAAAATAATCTTTGTGTAATAATGAACCACAATAGAAAAATTATGATAAGTATTTACAAAAAACTACTTTATTCTGAGAATTACAAACAATTTGAACTTGTGACAATGTCTACTTTTCAGTTCATTCTAATATAGTAAAAAGAAAAAAGAGAATGTAAATTTCTCAAAATTAACAGCTTGTAAGTATATAAAAAAAGAAAAATATTAATTAAACATAAAATTCTATATAACTGATCAAGAGAAGTCTGACTTAGAGAAAGTGTTCAATAATTATCTGTTATAACTATATTTTTGTTTTACTTCAACATATGCATTGAAATATTCATCGACAAATATGAAGAAAATTACCTTCAGAACACATTTACATAAAAAAACATAAAAACCTGAAAAATATTTGAAAACGTGAATTTTTTATAAATGTACTGCCATATATTTGGCATTTCTAAATCAAGCATAGTTATTATGGAGAAAGAATTGTATGAATTTACTTCTGAAAACATGGAAAATAATTTTCTTTTCCTTTCATACTTTATTCACAACTTTGATGGAAAAATAATTTTTATATTACTGTAACCTACATAGGTGACTGAGTGCAAATAAGAATATATTTACAAAATTTTACGACATTTTTCAAGATTAATAAAGTATATAACATAAAGAAATTACAGCTAGTCTTATTGCAAGCAGCAATTTGAAATATCAATATTCTTTTTTTATCTTCTATATGATTATTATTTATAGATTATTTTTAATGAAACAGGATAAAACAATTAAGAATATTTTAATTGTTTATATAGTTTTATAGTAGTTAGCTCTATTACTATAATCTTCAGCAACCAAATTATCATTATTTTAATGTCTTTTCCAAAAAAAAGCATGTTTTGGATATTGGGTACATAATTATTCTATTAAATTTCAAAGACCCTGTGGTTATATTTATTGCTGCTATCTCAGGAAATCCTCATCTTGTTTTTATTTCCTTGTGAAGTTTTTATTCATGCCTTTATAACTAAACATGCATAATTCTTTCTATTGAGCATCAGTAGGTCATGCATTTACATATTTCCTTCCTTGTAATCTCTTAAATCTTGTTTTTCTGATGAGTTTCAAACTTGTAGTTTTTGTTAAATTGATTCTATAGTTAAATCCAGATCAATTCCTCGCTAAAATCTCATGTGTATAGATTTCAAACATCTGGTGTATTGGATTGAAAATTTCAAGTTAAATGATGTATTTCAAAATCCTACTTCAAGGATAATGATATATTATTATCAAATGTACTAATCAAATTTTCAGACAGCAAATATTGCAATTATTCATGAACTGCATATCTGCTTTTGTTTCAGATATTCCTCCTGCTGCTCTGTATTCCCCTATCCTTTGCTATAAACAAAGAGTGTTTGCTATGAAATTATGGAGATGAGTTACAGATAAAATTCCAAAATCAATTTTATTCTCAGTTACTAATACCACAGTTTTCTGCAAATTTTATGGTTTGATATAATACAGTGGTATGTGTTGTGAAAGAATGACACTGTTAACATATTTAATTTGGATTTTGAGAACTATGAACAACAGTGTCAGATGTGTTATTTAATAACTCATGCTCAAACCATTTAGAATTGGTTTGGAGATATTGATTAATTACATTAAGCTATGAAAGACCAACTTTATTTCATAAGAAATAACCATTACTGTACTTTATATATCCAACAATTATTCTGATAGCAACAATATATATAAAATATTTCTGAATATTTATTTCATAATTTCTTATAAAATCAAGTTTATATTTTTAATTTTTCTTTCTTACCACAGTTGAATTTATTTTTGACAAGGATTGCATGAGAAACTAAGTCATTTTATGCAATATGTGTTCTTGATGAGCATACACGTTGCTGTTGAGCTTCAGGTCAGCCCTGATTCAGTAGACTTATGATCAAGAGTTTTCCAGCTTATATCTTTTTGCATGCGTGCATTCGTGAAGTTAGACAAATATGATATCATCAACACAGGGCTGGATTGTCAACCAGTATATTCTTTTACTGTTATTTTTTACTGCTTTAGGTTACTGAATGGCTGGGCACAGTCTTTAAGAGCTTATTCTCTAAACAATGATAATTATATAATTTCTGAGACAAGAAGCAACGTAGGGAGTTAAAAGCATGTTCTTATAAGGATTTTATCAGAAGAGTAACATTTAAAATGTGAAACTTTTGCAGATGTTTTTCAGTCTAAATAATTAAAAGAAAATAGTTATGTAAGTATAATATACTTAATTGATAATTGTTGAGTATTTTATGTGATATATGGGAATTTCTATAAATATTTGTGAAAATATAGCTACATAGATAAGTGTGCTACCTGCCAGACTGAATGACTCTTCAAACTGGTCAGTTTTCTCTCAGTTCTCTGCTAACAGTCCTGTCAGCACATGCTCTTCATTTCTAACTTAACAGATGAATAGGTGATTAACAATCTACTTGACTATGTCTCTCTCTATATATCTTACATATAATTCATAACCAAATGCACAAAACATATGATACTTTGCATGTCTGCTTGGAAAAAATCCTCTAGTCTTAATAACTGGATGGCCTTTACCAAACCATCATCCAAAATGTTAAAGATGCCTCTGTTCATTGATCAAACCACAAATACCTGCCACATCCCAAGCTACAGTTGATCCTTTTTGGCCGCTTGTCAAAAGAATCACTATAAACTTTGCAGAATACTTCTTTACACTTTTCAGCCATAATGGTTCTGTATATTCTCAAGGAGAAACCATACCTTTCCACCAAGTACAATACCACACACACACACACACACACACACACACACACACACACACACACACACATACACACACTCTCTCTCTCTCTCACACACACACACACACTCTCTCTATATATATATATATCTCACACACACAGTTTGAAAGCATTTTTGGTTGGTTCATTCCAACAAGACCACTGACTCTGATAAAGTCCCTTCCATTACTCTCAAGCTGTGTGTCACTGAACTCTCCATTTTCTATCGACAGTTACCTATTCCAATCTTGGGAAACTTGTTATGAAGTATCATACTTGCCAAAAGGGGCAACCTTTCTTACATTACCAACTATCACCCTATTGCATTCACTTCCAGCATCTCAAAGATGATGGAATCAGTCATCAACAAAAAATTTTCCCCACATCTTGAATCTCTCTTTCCCTCTTTTGTTAAGCCACATTTACTGGGTACCTACTTTCATATACCATGCATTGGTGAGTCCTTGTCTTTGAGAAATTTAGTAAAAAGTGTGTTGTGATATCAGCAAGGCATTTGACAATATCTGGCATAGGAATTGCTTAGTAAAACTCCATAAGAGATGCATGAGTCTCCATTGATCTTTGATCTACCCTCTGTCAACTATAATGTGCCACAAAGTTCAATTTTGTCACCTCACCCTTCATCTTGTGCACTAACAAGCTATTTTCATAACCTCCAACATTACCCATTCTCCACATATGATGCCACCTTTCATTCTTTGCTAACTTTCCGCACCCAGTCATCAGCTACGTGCAACTTGTCTCACACCAAATCTGCACTGACTAATAAATAGATACTTTGAAAACATTTTCTTGTAGGCCATGCCAATCATGTTTCCTTCAGCTATATAGAAAGATATAATCATGCATATCAAGAAAATAAAAAAAACAGTTTCATTTCCTGCCTCCACCCCCAAAACATAAACAACATGCAACTACATCTCAAGGCCATAATAAATGTTACAGTTGTGCATGAATGCACCCACACACACACACACACACGCGCACACATATGCACATGCTCTCTCTCTCTCTCTCTCTCTCTCTCTCTCATGCACACGTTTCTTTCTCTTTCTTTCAGTCTGTCTGGCCATTAGTCTCTGTGTATCAGTACGTACATATATATTTTTTTCTGGTCTTAAGATTGATGCACATATCAATGCAGTAAATCATCAGTTCCAAAAGCGTGTGCGCATGCACAACACATATACAGATACACACAGGTGTGGCTGTGTAGTTGTAATCATCTTCATCAACATCATCATTTAATGTCTGCTTTCCATGCTGGCATGGGTTGGACGGTTTTATATGGAACTGGCCAGCTGGAAGTTGTTCAGATTCCAATTGTTTGTTGTGGTATGGTTTCTACAGCTGGATGCCCTTCCTAATTCCAACCACTTAACAGAATGTTCTGGATACTTTTTATGTGCCACCAGTGTTCTTTAAATCATTGAAAACCTGTCTTGTGTTTTAAGGTGACATTGTTAATTACCTGACATGGCACAGAAGTCACGTAAAGTAAATTACATTAGATTATGCTTCTTTTATGCAAATGTCATATTTTGAATGCTCATGCAATGATAAAAATACATAGATTCTTTCAAAGGGTATATTGTAACATTGCCCATCATTTGTTATACCTATTGGAATAAGAAAAAAGTATCCAGTCTAACTTTATTTTTAAGTCATATGTGAAATTTGATTATTAATTTACAGTACTTACAACTAAGAAGAAAAATAGACCAAAACCATCTGTATTTTCCTTATCTTAAAGAATAGTTATGAGTTCTTCAGTTATGAGTTCAAAAGGCTGAATCAAAGGAAGAATTTCAAGAGTACCATCCTCATTCTTGTGGCTCATTGTCATGTTTACATTTGCTTCTGTATGCTAGTATGTGTTGGATGGATCAGTTTCAATACAATATCACCTTTTTGCAATTCTCACTCTCCTTTATTGTCTCCTTTCCAAGATTAACTAGCTAACAACACTTCTTTTTACATCTTTGAACTTTCTTTTTAGTAGGCTCATTTTATCTTGCATTCTTTGACACTCCTTCCAACTATAATTTTATGATGCATAACGTGTCCTTAAATTTGCAGTCATCATTTTTCTATTCTATGAGGATTACCTCTGTTCTGCAGTTTTTTTCCCCAGCACACTAGGTATTATTGTTGATGCATTGTGACAAACATCCAACAGCAGATGCTCAATTCTTTCCAACCTTTACTTATCCTTTATATGCAGCACTCATGTGTCTCTACCATGCAATATCCTACTTCATACATAAATATAACATAGTTTGCTTTTCACTCAGAGATAAAAATTCTTTGTTGTTAGCATTATGTATTTATTGATAGAGCACAGGACACACGCATTTCAGCAGTACGCAATAGAGATTTAGATAGAATTATTGGTATAGACAACTGGATGGATGAATGCATGAATAGATTTGTTAACCAAAACCAAGACATAATATAATCATTACCATTTTGAAATGAAACCTGAAATGACAAAGTCGAATTCATCTTGATTAAGAAGTAGGGTTGATGCCTATTATATTCATAAATACAAAAGTGATACTATCTATTCTATGCAGATGAAATATAAAAAAAAAAGCATGATTCTTTGGTTTTGCATCTGTTGTACCTCCCTAATTATTTCAGTATAGTTATGACTTCAATGTTTATTAAAAGAAACTTAGTATTACAAGGAGTATGAAATGACTATACAGAAATCAAAATCACATCTGAGGCTAATTTAGATGAAAAATTACCTGTTGCTCTATGCTTCTTATAAAGTAGGCATGAACAAAATAAACATATATGATTTTTAAAAAAAACATTTTTTTTCCCAAGAAGGATGAGGAGTACCTATAGTCATTGCAGCTGCTTTCATACAGATTAGGTCAAGTGATGTTTAGTTTAAAATTTGAGACATAATAAAAAAAGTTGGGGTGGTAATAAAAAAATTGGTAGAGGGTAAGTTATCTAAAGTTGAAATTTTGAGAAGGAAAGATTACTCAGAGTGAGACAGAATAGATAATGTCCAGAGAAAAGGTGTGAGCATGAAGTGACTTTGGATAATGTTATAGGAAGCAGTTAAACAATAAGTAGCAAAAAGTGAAGTGTTATATTTTTATGCAGTTAGAATAAATAGGAATAAAAGTTATCATTACTATTATTTTTTATGGATTTGGCATATTATTGGGTGGAAATTGCTCAGAAACTCAATACTGTACACGTGATTTAGTTCATGATCATTTTTATTTATATTTTGAGGAATTTGTAGAATTGAAGTTTTAAAATGATCTAATAGGAACTCAAATAGATGATGCTTGCCCTTTATCCTAGCAGATTTTAATTTCTTCTCTGTATGTTTTATTATGATATCTTTGCTTATATCATCATTGTCATTGTCATCATCATCATATTGTCATTATCATCATCACCACCACCACCACCATCATCATCATCATCATGATTACATGACCAAGTAGGATCATCAAAACATTGGAAAAATGCATTACAGTATTTCTTCCAACTTTTTACATTCCAAGTTCAAATCCTGATATGGTCAACTTTGCCTTTCATCCTCCTAGGACCAATAAAATAAGTACCAATCAAGGATTTGGGTTCATGGTATCAACTAAACCCCCGTCCCCTAAATTTCAAACCTTGTGTCTATATTTGAAACAGTTATAAAATTTTTGATGACTAAAATATAGACAGTTTAATATTTACATAACTTTTAGAACTTGGTTGGTTTCCGTCAAAATATATTCATCTTTTCCCTTGATTATGCAAAACAAATCTATCATTTGTGCTTGATATTAAAGATTTTGAATTCCCTAGCAAATATAAAAACGTATTGATTTTTATTGTAATTCATTATTGGCTTCATTTGTTCAATTGAGCGGACTTTAAGAGGTCAAGTTATTTGGGGAAATATTTTTATAGCATTTTTAAAATATACTTTTAAATGATGATGCTCCAGTCTTGAAATCCTGCATGGTTTGTGATATTGTTATTATTACTAAGCAGCCCCAGTTGGATCTGCTTGGCTGAATAAATAATTGGTACAACTGATTCAATTTGGACAATTCAATTTCCATACCTATTTTTACGTATGGTCATGAATGTTGAGTAATGACCAAAAGACTACGATTGCAAATACAAGCAGCTGAAATGGATTCCTCCAAAGCATCTCTAGAATAAAATTACATGACAGGGCGCATAGCTTGGAGATCACAGCTCTGGTATTATGGATATGTGATTAGAATATCACAGGAAAGAAACACAAGATGGATTCTTCAAGCTAAGTCAACTGGTAGGTGACGTAGAGGTAGATTAAACATGAGATAGTTGGATAATATCTATAATCTCATTTGGTCAAATTTGGGAATTCAGCCAGAAAGTGTAATGATGGTTGCTTCTGACAGTTGCTTGAGGACTCTACTCTATGAAACCCCCTAGGAATAGTGGGCAGAAAAGATGGCTGTGGTGTCGGATATGCTGCAAATATTGTTACATTTATACAGTTGAAGGAAGTTTCATCTACTTTTTCTGTTCACCCTATTTTCTCTGTACAGAGGTTTAAATAGTAAATAGAGCTAAAGTATTGTTCTGTGTAGGGTGTTTAAGACATGATTTGCATGCCAATTTCCATTGCAATAAAATTAAGTTTGAGGTTTGTAATAAACAGCATGCCTTGAATCAGTTATCCTAAGCATTGTATAATTTTATATTTTCACTTTTTTTTTATAATCATATCATATATCAAACTTTCCATTTTGTAAAACATTTTTTTAAAAATGTACTAATGGCCTTAATTTTGTATCAAGTCAGTTTGCAATTTGTTTTCATTACTTTCCGATTTTGATAATTTGTCACCTGTTTTTTTTCTTAAAAAAATAAATCAATTACTGATTTGTTCCAAATTTAATATTGTGATTTTCAGATATTTAATTGCTTAATTTCTACATTGCTGTTCTATTTTATCAAAGATGTTTTTTAAAAGAAAATCCAATATTCACTTAGTTCAGAGATAATGACTTGATAAATTACATTTTAATTAATTATTTTTAGTGTTTAGTTAGCTTTTCGGTACTTGATAAAAGCTAGATTAGCTAATGTCAAGTTAATAATTGTCATAACCTGTTATGCTATACCAGCTTATGGGAAATTCCAGTTTATAGATTAAAGTGACTGTAAGTAATACAAATAGTTGAAACAGTGGAATATGCTTTATGCTATGATGATGATAAGAAGCTTGTTATTTTGGTCACTTGTCTCTCTTTCTTTGGAGAGACATAAAAAAGTCATATCACTTGGCCTCAAAAGATACTTATATTACCCAGAGATCAAATAAAGTCATCACTAGTTTACAAAAAAACTTATGCTTATCACCTACACTAGGAGAAACACTGCTTTCTAGGCACTTTTCTCCTAGAGTATATGTCTTTTGTGAATATGTGTGTGTGCATGTGCCTGAAAATATATGTGTGTGTGTATATATATATATATATATATATATATATATATATATGCAAGTAAAAATAAATACAAAAAAGGTGGGGGGGGGTTTGTTTTTTTTTTGTATGATTGTGTATAGAGGAATATATTATTTTGCTTAAAAGAGTTCCAACACTGTCTGTTTTTTATGTTTTATTTATATTCCTGCAGAACTAATGTGGGGTATAGAATATGGAATATACAATATATAATATGATATACAATATAAAATAAAATAAAATAAAAATGGATGGCACCATGAAAGAAAGTATTGAATGTAGATGAAATCTTGAGTGTTCAATATAAAGGATCAAATATATAAATATATAAATATAAATATATATATATAAATATATATATATAAAGGCGACTCGAGTTTCAGGGCTATTTCCCTTCGTCATGGCCGGTATGACAGACTTTAACAGACTGTAATAAGTTGGCTGGTTTTCTGTCTTTTATACCAATTCCTTTGGACAGCAGCAGTAGGTGTTTGGCTATTTTTAGAATTAATGTTAAATCTAATTTTAGAAATGATGATATTTTAATTTCTTGTTTTGTGTGGGTTGTAGGGATAAGATTTTTAAACCCCAGTAGGTGTTTGGCTGTTCTTAGAAATGATGCCAAATCTATTTATAGAAATGATGATATCTGAGAGATTTTTTGTGTTTTGGTTACAGGGATAAGATTTTTAAACCCCAAGTAAGATGGATTTAATCATTGTTTGTTAAGAGTGGGTTTGAATTTCTTAATAAAGTCCTTTTCTTTGCATTTTCTTTCAATTTCATTCTGGTTATAAAGTTTATGGAATGGAAATATAATAAATATAATATATATATATATATATACAGAGAGAGAGAGAGAGATAGATGTATATTCGTTTCTACTCTGGGCACAAGGCCTGAAATTTTGGGGGAGGGGGGGCCAGTCAATTAGATCGATCCAGTACACAACTGGTACTTAATTTATTGACCCCGAAAGGATGAAAGGTAAAGTTGGCCTCGGCAGAATTTGAACTCAGAATGTAAAGACAGACGAAATACCACTAAGCATTTTGCCTGGTGTGCTAACGTTTCTGCCAGCTTGCTGCCTTAAAATGTTTGTATATTAAATCCATTTGGGTTTTAACCCTGGAATTTTCTTTATAAAGTCTATCTATGGGTATCAGTTATCAGATACTATTATCCAACAACAAAGATTGCTTTACTGATGTTATATCTGAAAACTTGTAAATATCCATGGAGTTTATACAAACATTAACAAGGAAGATGAAGTGAGCAACTCATTTTATTTCATAACTCTGTAAATTGTTTCATTGATTCTGTACCAGAAGTTTATTGCTGGCATATTATATAATATATGAAATAATACACAAAATCAGTTTTTATCCCAGCAATACTGGGAAATATTGACTCTTCAGGTCTATGTATAAATCAATCATTTGCTGAAAGAATCTTTATTTCAACCTCTTGTTGAAGATGTTCTTATTATACCATTAGCATGTCATAGTTAAAACAAATACACAATAAACTACAAATACAAATTACTGGCCACGAAATAGAATGAATGAAAGAGAACAAAAGAATAAGAGAACAAGAAAGAGAACAAAAAGGAACATGAATAAATAAAATAAATAAAATAAATGAACATATCAAATATATAAGATATGCTCTTCATTTAACTCAAAAGAGTGTAATTTCGGAAAGGTTTGGTTGCTATTTCCAGCATATCATTCAACTGTGTTGAAAACTGAAACCTTCCGATGTTCATTGATGTCATCTGACATCGTCATCATCATCGTTTAACGTCCGTTTTCCATGCTGGCATGGGTTGGACGGTTTGACAGGTCTGGAAAGCCAGCAGTTGTACCAGGCTCCAATCTGATCTCGCAATGTTTCTACAGCTGGATGCCCTTCCTAACGCCATCCACTCTAAGAGTGTAGTGGGTACTTTTTACATGCCTCCGGCATAGGAGCCAGTCAGATGGGCCTGGCATTGATCATGTTCACATAGTGTTTTTTACGTGCCACCAGCACAGGAGCCAGTTATGGGGTACTGGCATTGGCCACGTTCAGATGGTGCTTTTAATGTACCATTGGCATGGGAGCTAGTCAAAGGGAACTGGCATCAATCACATTCAGATGATGCATTTTACATGCCACTGGAACAGGAGCCAGTCAGAAGGCACTGGCCACAGCTATGATTTTGGTTTTACTTGACTCAACAGGTCTTCTCAAGCATATCATATCGCCCAACACATCAAGGGTACATTTAGATGGGCCGGACATGCAACACTGGCATCGGCCATGGCTGTGATCTCACTTTACTTGTGGCGTCTTCTCAATCACAGCATATCTCCAAAGGTCTCAGTCTCCTGTCATTGCCTCTGACAGAGAAAACAATATTGTTAGGTATCAATACAGCAGGTCAACTAGATGGTACTGTCATCAGTTAGAAAACAACTCTCTCTCTCTCTCTCCCTCACACACAGACAGGCCTTTGGTGTAAGAAGAAGTGAAAGCATTGAGTTACATAGTGAGGCTGTAATAGCAAGAGGGTTAGTGGACAGTGTTTCAGTTAGATATATATATATACATACACTTCATTATACAAAGAAAATAGGCAATATTGTGAGTAAATACAGTGACTATGTGAAAACAGTTATAATTTGTACAGACTATTTAAACTTAATAATACCAATCAAATTGCTCATAACTAGTTTTGATTGAAGAGAAATATTTACTACTGAAAACATCTGTGGGTATTAAATTTTGTTGAAGCGGAAAATATTCCAATAACTTTTCACAAATTAAATAGAGATATTTTAATGATTTTTTTAAAAATTGTGTCAGTGTTTTAAGTATGAAATATAACTTTATTACACTTTTGTTGTTTAACCCTATTGTTATATTTTCTAGAAAGTTTTTAATGATCATAAAACTTCTTTGAAAATGTTTATTTGTCTGCATTTTTATTAACATATCATGCAAGCATGGCTGTGTGGTGAGACATTTGTTTCTGAAACTACATGGTTCCAGGTTTAGTTCCACTGAGTGGCACCTTGGGCAAGTGTTTTCTATTATAGCCCTAGGCTGACCAAAGCCTTGCAAGTAGATTTGGTTGATAGAGATTGAAAGAAGCCTGTTGCATTTATATATGTATATATGTATGTGTGTGTCTCTGTGTTTGTATTTGCCGCACCACTATTACTTGATAACCAGAGTTGGTTTGTTTATGCAACTGTAACTTAGTGGCTTAGCAAAAAAGACTGATAGGATAAGTACCAGTACCTGGCTTAAGAAAAGAAGTACTTGGGTTGATTTATTTGACTAAACCCTTCAAGGTGGTACTCCAGCATGGCTGTAATCCAATGACTGAAACAAGTAAAAGTATATCTGTGATGTGTATATATCACAGGTCCACAATTTTAATATTTTAAAGTTAATATTTTAAATGGTAGTCTAATATATACTTGTTGCTTATGCCAGGACTGTGTTTATTTTTGGTTTTATTAAGATATATGAAATCAACCAGTACATCGTAACTTTACTTCACTTGGTCAGTGATTCAGAAATATATACTGCTTGCTTGGCTTTCAAAACAGCTAAGCACAAATTATGCTGTTGGCAAAGAACTAAGCTTTTACTGTATCTGTCTGTCTCTCTGTCTTTATCTGTCTGTCTGCCTTCTGTCTCTTTCTTACACACACTCAAGCACACACACACACAAGCACACACACACACACACACACACACAAGCACACACACACACAGATTGATTGGTAGACAGACACATAATTTATATAGAGTAATGTAATATAGGTATGTCAAATATTTATAAAATTATTGCTTTAATGTTCCAAAAAGTTGTTTAGAATATAAAATTACTCTTGCATGAATTTTTGTCTTTTCCTACAGTAGCAAATACATATTTTTAATACTTTATTTTAATAAAAAGATATTTTGAGATCTCTAGACATTTTTTTCTACAATTGTTAACATAATTACCACAATGCTGGAAATGTGTAGGTGACGGATACAGTCAATTGGATCAACCAGTGTGTACAGGTTGACTTAATTAATACATTGTTAAAAAAAACATACTAAAAAATACATGATAGTATGTATTTCATACTGCATAAAGAGCAAAACCAAGCCAGGAAAGATTCCAGCTCTAAGTGTAGAGAAACAAAACTAAATATTGCATTCATATTCCATTTGAATATTTATTCATGCTGCACTTGTGCATAATGACCATTACACTTTAGGACAGAGAAATCCCCAAAAGATATATCTTGTTTCTAAAACTGATATTTTTCCCTTTTGGGTAATTTTTGAGGAACATTGTGTAATCAAAAGTGAAGCCAACAATAATGGGAAATGGCTTCCTTGAATTACAGAAATAATACTGCAAAATAGGTGAAATTACACACTGCTCACCAGCATTTAAAACATTTTTCACAAA
The DNA here is from genome assembly GCF_046866305.1 of Octopus bimaculoides. Classification (NCBI taxonomy): domain Eukaryota; kingdom Metazoa; phylum Mollusca; class Cephalopoda; order Octopoda; family Octopodidae; genus Octopus; species Octopus bimaculoides. Next base: position 115,654,195 of record NC_142930.1, on the reverse strand, counting down.
TTGTCTTCAGATTCCTCAGTTTTAAACATCTGAGATTCAGTGTTATACATCATTACATCTTAAATATATATATATATATATATATATATATCTTTTAAAATAATGATTCTCAAAGCACATCACATACAGCTATTAATAATCGCATGTAAATGTTGGGTTGAAAAAACACTTTTGGTTAGAAAAATTTAGAGGCTTTGATTTTTTTTTCTGTTCAAAAGGGATTCTTAATCCATTATTCACTTCTAATTTTTTTATAGCTGTATGTGATGTGCTTTGATAGCTATTATATCAGAAAGGAATTATTTCACATTCTTTTGAAAGTTTATAGAATTTTAATAATGTCAATAATATATATATATATTCTTCTATTCTTTTATTCTTTTACTTGTTTCAGTTATTTGACTGTGGCCATGCTGGAGCACTGCCTTTAGTCGAATCAAATCAACCCCAGGACTTATTCTTTGTAAGCCTAGTACTTTATTCTATCGGTCTCTTTTGCCGTACTCCTAAAATACGGGGACCTAAATACACCAGCATCGGTTGTCAAGCGATTTTGGGGGGACAAACACAGATACACAACATATACACACACATACATATATATATACATACATATATACAAGGGACTCTTTCAGTTCGCGTCTACCAAATCCACTCACAAGGCTTTGGTGGTCCTAGTATAATAGAAGACACTTGCCCAAGGTGTCATGCAGTGGGACTGAACCCGGAACCATGTGGTTGGTAAGCAAGGTACTTACCACACAGCCTATATATATATATATATATATATATAAGACGGTGGGATGGCAGAATCATTAGCACAGTAGACAAATTACTTATTTTATACGTTTTTATGTTCTGAATTCAAATTCTACCGACATTCATTTTGCCTTTCATCCTTTTGGTGTCAATAAAATAGTTACCAGCTGTACACTGTGGTTAATGTAATCAACTTTCCCCCCTCCCTGAAATTGCTGGCCTTGTGCCAAAATTTGAAACCATATATATATATATATATAGAGAGAGAGAGAGAGAGAGCTCTTACCCCTGCTGGCGACAAAGGGACTCTCACTCAGAGTAAAAGGCAGACTGTATGACGCATGCGTACGAACAACCATGCTACATGGCAGTGAAACATGGGCTGTAACTGCTGAGGACATACGTAAGCTCGCAAGGAATGAAGCCAGTATGCTCCGTTGGATGTGTAATGTCAATGTGAATACCCGTCAGAGTGTAAGTATCTTGAGAGAAAAGCTGAACATTAGAAGCATCAGTTGTGGCGTGCAAGAGAGACGATTGCGCTGGTATGGACATGTGGTGAGAATGGAGGAGGATAGCTGCGTGAAAAAGTGCCACACCCTAACAGTTGAGGGAACCCGTGGAAGAGGTAGGCCCAGGAAGACCTGGGCTGAGGTGGTGAGGCAAGACCTTCGTACATTGGGCCTCACCGAGGCGATGACTACGGACCGAGACCTTTGGAAATGGGCTGTGCGTGAGAAGACCCGGCAAGCCAAGTAAGATCGTTGCCAGTGCCCCTGGACTGGTTCTTGTGCGGGTGGCACATGAGATGCACCATTTTGAGCGTGGCCGTTGCCAGTACCGCCTGACTGGCTCCTGTAGGATTTTCGAGCGAGATCGTTGCCAGTGCCCCTGGACTGGCTTGTGCGGGTGGCACATAAAAGACACCATTTCGAGCGTGGCCGTTTTCGTGCGGGTGACACGTAAAAGCACCCACTACACTCTCTGAGTGGTTGGCGTTAGGAAGGGCATCCAGCTGTAGAAACTCTGCCAAATCAGACTGGAGCCTGGTGTTGCCATCCGGTTTCACCAGTCCTCAGTCAAATCGTCCAACCCATGCTAGCATGGAAAGCGGACGTTAAACGATGATGATGATGATGATGATATATATATATACAGTAGTCCCTCAACTATCGTGGGTGTTACATTCCCCATGATAGGTGAAAATCCACGAAGTAGAAACAGTACTGTACTGTATATTTTTTTATTATTTTTATAATTTGTATATATTTACTTTATTATAAATGCAAAACAACACCACGGAGGAATTGACGTATGCTTAAATGATAAACTGCGATAGGCAACTCATGATATGGTGAAGGATTATCGTATAATAGATGCCATAGATGCAAGTGTAGCTGTGTGCTAAGAAGTTTGGTTCTCAGCCACAGGTTCAATCACACTGCATGGCATCTTGGGCAAGTCTCTTCTATTATAGCTCTGAGCCAACAGAAGCTTTGTGAGTGGATTTGGTAGATGGATACTGAAAGTTGAAAAATGTCTGTCATACACACATATAATATGTTTGTATACATGTGTGTGTGTTACTGTGTCCTTGCCTTGACATCACATGATAGTTTACATTATGTGGTGTCCTTTACTCCCAGTCTTCCAAGGTAAACATGTCTTGTCATGGAGAAATATATATATTACCTTACTTGGAAACTGCTGAGGTTTGTTGACAAGAAGAGTAATCCTGTTATAAGGAATCTTCCCCCAACAAAACGCTATCCAACACATTGCGAGCATGAAAAAGTGGACATTAACAAAATGATGATAATGGTGATGATGATGATGATGATGATGATGATGATGATGATGATGATGATGATGATGATGACGATGACGAGGAGGAGGAGGATGCCAGTTTTGATCTCGTTTAACTCCTATTACAGGACACATACACACATCCATTAAAAGATTTAAGTTTTAAAGACTTCAAATGAATAATTCTATTTCTATCTACTTTTTATAATCATTCATATTTTTAAAAATAAATAAAATGTCCTCTTCTCAACAAGGCTAACCCACTATCTTAACTAAAGGATTTAATGTGAAATGACAACAATATTCTATAACAATAACCTACTTCAAATGATTTATTTGCTTATTTACTTTGATTATTTATTGTCGTAGAAGAACAAATATTTCAAGGAGGAATTTTTAAAAACCATCTCTACTTTCATAATTAAAAGACTTTGAAGTTGTTTGCTTTGAATGCCAGACATTTAGGATCTGGAAATATTTTAAACTTAAAAATGTTTTATAATGATTATATATAAATGTGTGTGTGTGTGTGTGTGTGTGTGTATAAACTATGCAATAGATATATAAGCAGGGAAAATTTAACCATTTTTCTGGTAGATCAAAGGAATGAAGAATAGCCTTAATCAATTTTTGAACCTCATTTGGTTCTCATCAGAGGTTTTATGCCATTCTCTGACCTATCCCAGTGAAATAAGTAGCCAATCTGTTCACATACTCAACAAATATAGTAACTACAGAGAAGTGGATCCACTAACTTGCATACCATCTGTGTTTAACATTATTTAACCCTTTCAATACCAACCTGGCTGAAACTGCCTCTGGCTCTGTAGTACATGTCTTGTTTTCATAAGTTTTGAATTAAGATCTTCTACCAACCCTTAGTCACAATTTATGTTCCTAATGCTAGCTTAATGGTAACTAAGTTGTTTTACTAAATTCTTTGGTATATTTAAAATTAATTGAAAGAAACACAGAGCATCTCAAATTAAATTCAGTAATGAAAGGGTTAATATCAGTGGTTTGTCAGCATGAATGCCAGTCCACACAACATCAAGGCATAATATAATATATGTGACCCAAGGTGGTGAGCTGGCAGAAACGTTAGCATGCCGGGCGAAATGCTTAGTGATATTTTGTCTGTCTTTACGTTCTGAGTTCAAATTCTGCCAAGGTCGACTTTGCCTTTCATCCTTTCGGGATCTATATATTAAGTACCACTTGCATCCTGGGATTGATATAATCGACTGGCCCACACCTCCCCCCAAAAATCAGGCCTTGTGCCTAGAATAGAAAAGAATATATGTGAACTATGCAGTAGATATATAAACAGGATAAATTTAACTATTTCTTTGTAGATTGAAAAAAAATAATGAACCTTATTGGGTTCCCATCAGAAATGTCTACACCATTTTGACTAATCCCAGAGAAATAAGTAGCCTATATATATTTGTTTTCATCTTTTATCTATTTCAGTCATTAGACTGTAGCCATGCTGGGGCACCGCCTTTAATTTTTAGTCGAATGAGTCAACCCCAGTACTTATTTTTCAAGCCTGGTACTTATTCTATTGGTCTCTTTTGCTGAACAACTAAGTTACATCGGTTGCCATATGGTGATGGGGGGGGGGCAAACAGAACAGACACACACACATAAATATATATACATATACATACAACAGGCTTCTTTTAGTTTCCATCTACCAAATCTACTTAGAAGGCTTTGGTTGGTCCTAGGCTATAGTAGACAACACTTATCCAAGGTGCCATGCAGTGGGACTGAACCCAGAGCCGTGTGATTAGACAGCAAGCTTCTTACCACGTAGCCACTCCTGTGCCTATATATATATCATCATCATCATCATCGTCGTCATCATTTAATGTCCACTTTTTCTACTAGCATGTGTTAGATGGTTTGACTGGAACGGGTGAGCCGGAGAACTGCACCAGGTTTCAGTCTGATTTGGCATGGTTTCTACAGCTGGATGCTTTTCTTAACACCAACCACTCTGAGAGTGGGTGCTTTTTATGGTAATGGCCACTACAAAGATTTCACAGGTGCCATTTACATGACATTGGCAATGGCCACAACTACGGTTTCACTTGGCTTGATGAGTCTTCTCAAGCATAGCATATCACCAAGGTCTTCGTCACTTGTCATTGCCTCCCTGATGCCCAACATTCAAAGACCATGCTTCACCACCTCGTCCCATGTCTTCCTGAGTCTACCTTTTTCACAGGTTCCCTCCACAGTTAGAGATCAGCATTTCTTTACATAGCTGTTCATGTCCATATGCATTACATGACCATACCAGCACATTAGTCTCTCTTGCGCACCACATCTGATGCTTCTTATACCTAGTTTTTCTCTCAAAACACTTACGCTCTGTTGCTCAAGCACACTGCCATTGCACATCCAGCGAAGCATGCCAGATTCATACATCATCATCATTTAACATCAATTGTCCATGCCAGCATGGTTGGACAGCTTGACCGGGGCTGGCAAGCTGGAAGGCTGCACCAAGCTCCAGTTTGATTTGGCATGGTTCCTATGGTTAGATGCCCTTCCTAATACCAACCACTCTAAGAGTGCAATGGGTGCTTTTATGTGCCACTGGCATGGGTGCATTTTGCATGATACCAGTATCTGCCATGACTGTGATTTTGCTTGACTTGATGGACCTTCTTCTCAAATGCAACATAATGCCAAAAGTCTTGGTCATTGCCTCTGTGAGGCCCAACACTCAAAAGGAGCTCAGCCATTTTGCCTCCATGAGGCCCAACGCTCTGAAGATGCTTTACGTGCCAGTTACATGACTCCAGCATCAGCCACGATTACAATTTCACTTGGCTTGATGGGTCTTCTCAAGCACAGCATATCGCCAAAGGTCTCAGTCACCAGTCATTGCCTCCGTGAAGCCTAAAGTTTGAAGTTCATGCTTCACCACCTCATCTCATGTCTTCCTGGGTCTACCTCTATCACAGGTTTCCTCCACAATTAGAGACCGGCACCTCTTTACACAGCTGTTCTCATCCATATGCACCGCATGACCATCCCAGTACAGTCCTCTCTCTTGCACACCACATCTGATGCCTCTTATGCCTAACTTCTCCCAAGATGCTTACACTCTGTTGAACATGCTCACTAATATTGCACATCCAGTGAAGCAAGCCAGCTTCATTTCTTTCAAGCCTACGCATCTCCTCAGAAGTCACAGGCCATGTTTCACACAGACATCATACAATCTGTCTTTCACTCTGAGAGAGCAGCCCTTTGTTGCCAGTAGAGGTGGGAGCTCTCTGAACTTTGCCCAGCCTAATCTGATTCTCAAAGCTATGCTCTCAGAGCACCCACCTCTGCTACTTACTTGGTCAACTAGATAACGGAAGCTATCTACTACCTCTAGCTCACACCCCCTGCAATTGATAGAGGCTATTTTCTGTACATTTTTAGTGTTTATTGTACTTGTGCATCTTCCTCTGATATTGCTGCACCTTTTATGTATCCGAAGCCTTACACCAGGTGAATCTTATGGAGTTTCTACCTACGCCTTTTCTGCAGATCAAGCTGAGGGGATTTGTGATTTACTTGCCTTCGTACTTACTAAGACTATATATATATATATATATATATATATATATATATATATATATATATATATATATATATATATATATATATAGTTTTAGGGAAAATAACCAAGTTTCAAGAACTCATCGATGAAAATCCACTATCACATATAGAAAAATTAATAATTAAAAGCACAATAAATGAGTATAATATAAAGTAAAGTAAATATCATAAGATAAATATAATAAAAAGATTACACGTGTTTCATAACTAATTTTCAAATAGAAAGGAAATTTAAATCGATTAAAATCAATTGAAATTATCGAAAATAAATTCTATTCAAAAATATAGTTATGAAACACGTGTAATCTTTTTATTATATTTATCTTATGATATTTACTTTACTTTATATTATACTCATTTATTGTGTTTTTAATTATTAATTTTTCTATATGTGATAGTGGATTTTCATCGATGAGTTCTTGAAACTTGGTTATTTTCCCTAAAACTATATATTTTATATATATTTTATCTATAAAGCTCAATTTAATTTTAATTTTTTATAAATTGATTTTAATTGTGTTTTTACCTGTAATTTTGGATTTTGTCCCTAATATTATGATTATATATATATATATATATATATATATATATGAGAGAGAGAGAGAGAGAGAGAGAGAGAGAGAGAGGGGGGGATGCAGATGGAACAGCTGTGTGTTTTATTGAAACAAAATTTTAAGACTGTCTTTGCAACAGTATATAAAGAGAAACTATGTACATTATGTCATTTTAGTTGTTCTGTTTTGAATTTGCATCTTGCTCCTGAACTATTTCAATATGTTAGTAAAATAATCAACAACCTTTAATCTTATGGGTACAAATACAAAATACAATGAACATTTAATGTATTATAGATATCATAGATCACTATAACATAGGTATATTTTTCTAAGCTCTTCATTAAATATCAGTTTGCTTGAATAAATTATGACTACAAGAAAAGGATAACATTTAGTTTTCATAGATAATGTGTACCTACAATTTTTAGTTTCAAAAGTTTAGGAAAGTGTATATTTATTTATACAAAGAAAATTAATATTGCAAGGTATTTGATCTATGTTTTAGTTATTTATTACCTATTTTAATTGTTAATGTATTCTACTGTATTAAACATGTTTTGCCATCTTCATTTCTATAGTATCTACTAGTTAAATAAGCCTGTAGATGTTATTTGGATATAGTATGTTTTTTTTAAATCCAGAAAAACTAAAACTTTGGTATACACCATTCAGCTCATATGTAATATGAATTATCCTATCAAGAAGTACTCTCAAAGTTGATTGAAACCCTATCGAAACATGTCACAAATCCATTGAAAAAACATTTCTTGGTAGTCCAAACATGAATAAATATATGTGAATTTATGATATAACTGAATACACAAATATTTCATTCCTCTCAAATATATGAATGAATTAATGATTGCTATTGATATTATATATGGAAATAATTGATTTATTGATTGATATCTCTAATGCTGTTTATAGTGTTAATCATAATATTTTAATGGTTGATTCTCATAAAGATACTGTTGGTCATTGTTTTATATGGTTATGTTTTCTGAAAAGAAGAATACAATTGGATATTTTATAACGATAAATTGAAAGTTTATTTTAGTGAACTAAGCCATATAATCTTTATTGTGCTTAGTTAAGATATTTTCTTAATGTTTGGTTTTCACTTTACCTCATATGTAGATGATTATTCTGGCTTTTCTGTCTCCTGGTTTATGTCTCAGAATTGTCTGCTTTGCAATATCTATTTGTATGTTTCATTGGAATAAAAACATATAACGTACTAAGTCACTAAAACTCAATAAAACAAAAACTAGTTACGTTGATTGGTAAATCTTTTCCAAATAAACATAAGATTCTTTAAATATAACAGATAAAATCTTGTTTCCTTATTACTGCAAAGTATCAATTTCAACTACTGAATTCCAATGACCAACATTTACTACAGTTGCCATTTCTATCTTGAGAAAATAACACGCATTTGTAAATTTCGTATCTGTCTCATTGTTAAATCTGTATTCATGTCTTTGATTACTTTCAGATTGTATATATTTAAGTCTATGTTTATTTCACATCCATTGAGTAAACATTCACAAATTAGGAATCTGTATCGCTGCGTTGCATTTTATATTCAATATGCACAACGAAGATAATATCTAAGGTTGCTATGCAGAATTTTAGTAGCTCAATATTGATCAGAGAATATTATTCAAAATTCTCTTTATGATATAATAGTGAATTCATGATTACTTCTGTTGCTGTTTCTAACCTTCTTCATATTAAGGACTCAGTAACTCTTGTATTAGACATAACTTTGATTTTGAATTGCTTATGTTTTCTTTTTATGACTTCAATACACTTCTAATTTATCTTTGTTTGGAGTCTTTAATTCTCCGATTTGTATCCAGTGTATTCAATGCCAAACAAGTTATATTTATATCCAATTCATATGTAATTAAATATGTAACCACTTTATATCCAGTCAAATTTGTATATCATGCAATGAATTGCTATACTGTATTACAGAATATATCTATAGATTTTTATTGGCTATAAAAATGGAGGCAAAGACATGATTTTTATATAGAATCTCTTTGTAGACATGAAGGAGAGGGGTCATCTGTTTTGTATTAAAACAAAACACTTAAAGCACCAGTAATTTATTAGTTGAACCAGCTGTCAAGAATATATATGGGGAGTGATCTATCACATTTACTCAAGTAGCAATGGATTTATAAAGACCTAAGAAACTATGAATTTATAAAGAATGTCTCTGTAAACAGTGAAAAGGAGTGTGCAATTGCTGATGAAATCCCAACATAGGTTTAAAACAAGTTTGGCAGGTCCTTTTCTGTCCAAAAAGATATTTTAGATAAAAAGGGTGGTAAGGAAATAAGTGAAGGTTAGAATTAGGGATGGTGGTAGTCAAAGACAGGGGTGAGTAGGCAATAGGAAGCAAAGTGGAAACAATGGTAATAATGAAAGATGGAGAACAGTAAGATGTGACTCAGAGGGGTGAGAGTGATGACTGACAGAACAGAAGGGTGATGAATGTAGTGATGGGTCCTGCTTTCATTATGATGAATGTAGTAATGGGTCCTGCTTACAACAACAGAATAATCCTGCAGATAGAAGTGTAATGAAGGGATGATTATTATGGGGACCTATTATGTAGAGAATAATATCAAAACATGAAATGGCTATTCAGATTGACATTTATAGATATTATTTATGAGAATATGATACTGTGTTGTATTAGTGATTTTTCTGAGACAAACTGGCACTAGCACTCCTTCGGTTATGACAAGTGTTCTAGTTGACCTGATTAATGGGACAGCCTGCTCATGAGATTAATGTGCAAGTGGCTGAGCATTCCACAGACACACATACCTGTAACACAGTTCGCAAGGAAATTCAGCATGACACAGAATGTGACAAGGCTGGCCCTTTGAAATACAGGTTCTACTCATTTTTGCCAGTTTTGTGGACTGGAGCAATGTGAAATAAAGTGTCTTGCTCAAGGATATAATGCACTGTCAGTTTTCGAACTCACAACCTTATGATCACACCTTCGCTCTGAGACAAAGCATTTACTATCAATTTAAAAAAAACTAAATCAGTTACCCATAATGCAAGTGAGCAATAATATTCATAAAATTCTTTTCTAGTTAACACCTTTTCAACTGAGATGAGTAACTACTGCAGATTTTTATGGTTTTAAAAATATATGATTTAACATGTTTATTGTTGTCAATCATAGTAAGAATTAATATGCAGAATCATGAAAACTTACAATAGCTTTTCTCATCTAAAAATACCAAAACTGATTTGATGTATTCCTTATTGCCATTATTGTTGTTATCTTTGTCATCATTGTCCTCCTCCTCCCCCTCCTCCTCTTCCTCCTCCTCTTCCTCTCTTCCTCCTCTTCTTCCTCCTCCTCCTCCTCCTTCCATCACCAATGCTGCTACTGCCACCATTATTATCATCATTTTCATCATCATAATCACCATCCATCTATTCAGTCAGTGTTGACCTGGGGCTGTATCAATAGCAACCAACATCGGTGTTGGTGATGATGGCCTTATACTGCAGTGGATCTGTTAGTATGAAATATCTCCATGCACCTCAGTCATGCACCTTATTTAAGAGGTCTAAATATCCCAGGTTCACTTGAATTAACTCAACCATTGCCCTTTTATTTGTTTTAATACTATTTTAGAATTTTTTTTTTAATTCCAATCAGAGGAAGAGGGATAATGTCGATAGCCTTCTAGATCCCTCCCAAGTGAGTAAGATTGGTTTTTATTTTGGGAATCATAAGATCAATGTTTCCAGAAAAGAAAAAAAAGGAAAAGAAAAATAATAACCATTTAAGCCATTCCACTCTGGGAAGTATGAATTGGGGAAATTATTTTGGGAGATGAGACACTGTGGAGGTGATCAAGGGAGGAAAGATATGTATAGGCTTGGATCAAATGGATATGCAGAATGCAAAAGGGCAATCATTCTGATGTACATACTGCTACCAACATATTCACTCAGTGTATGTCATCCACCCAGCACCCTAATCATTACTTTTGGATAGATCAGTTGATGT
>NC_142930.1:115557157-115640389 GCF_046866305.1 Octopus bimaculoides | reverse complement strand
GTAATTTGCTCCATGCCTACAACAGACATTTTATTAGGTATTGCTGACTACAGTCCTATTGCGCTTAAAACATCTCAAGGATGAGGAAAATAAATTGTAGACATTCACTGAATTTCACTCCCCTCACCTTGATGACCAGTGATGATTTTCATGATGCTGCCCCCCTTAGAGATTTGTTGTATTACATCTCCTTTCGCCCTTTTAAAGCCTAGCCAGGCTCATGGGCCCAGTTTCCCAGTTTCTATGGCGTATGTTTTTCCCCCAGCTGGACGGTACGCCAGTCCATCGCAGCATTACTCAAGAAACAGGAAGAAAGAGTGAGAGAAAGTTGGGGCGAAAGAGTACAACAGGGGTTGCCACCACCCCCTACCGGAGCCTCGTGGAGCTTTAGGTGTTTTTGTTTAATAAACACACACAATGCCCTGTCTGGGAATCGAAACCGCGATCCTCCGATCACGAGTCCGCTGCCCTAACCACTGGGCCATTGCACCTTTACTTGTATTATATCACTCACTAATATTTATTATCTTGCATTTCAAAATTTCACTTTAAGAAAACTTGTTGATCTTGATATCTACAATAAATTTGGACCTACATGACCTAATGCTGTAGCAAAGCTTCCTGCCTATGGATTCCAAATAATTTTACATTTTCTTTATTAAATGCTTCTTGTAACACTGTTCCAGTGCTGTCAACGAGACATTTCTCTACCATGTTACCAACTATCATTAATGATGAACCAATGAGAGAGCCTCTATATGGTTGCTTGATCTGGTATGAATAGCTGTGAAATCTCCCTGAAACTACACTCTGCTGCCTTGAAAGAAAGAACACAATGTATATTGCGGTCCCTGGGTACACTGGAGTACCTTTGATCATAAGTCCCCTTCAATCAGGGCTGATCTAAAGCTAAACAACCTCAACAATAATGATTACTAGTCACCTATAATCACCTATAATACCCTGTCACCCATAATCACATGTACTGAAATGCAAAGAATGCTTTCTTTCACTCTGCTATAGCTTGCTGTCATGAAAATGCTGTCAAGAAAATGCAACTATAATTCTTCCTACAATGAATGTAAATCATCTATGAGCAGTGACTGAAAGTATCCTGTAATTGGCATGCCAGGACTCCCTATACATTTATTGAGGAAGACACAACCCCACCATTACACACTTTCCTTTACCAATAACAAACTAAACTTTCACACTCTCTATAAAATGTCTAATGACTTTCCAGGACAACCACTCATATATCTCTATGAGACTGTCTCTACATGGTTCCTAGGCTTACTAAAAATAGCTGTTAAATTGCCTTCAAATTACTCTCTACCATCTTATAAATGGAAAGACATATTACATAATGTAGCCTCCTACTCCCCATCTCTGAAAAAAATTAGATGGTCATGGCTGAAATGCGTATGTCTGCTTAATCAAGGATAACCTGGAGCTAAACAGCAGCAGTAACTATTCATATATTGCATAGCCAAGCCTGTTATTGTAAAGATTGGTTATTTTCTTCGTGTGCCATACATTAAATTTTGGTTTTATATTAATTTAATATTTCTCTGCATTGTTAACAGTGATTGATAGCAGTGATTGCATAATATTGATTTCCAGCCTACTGCCTTTCTGCATACTAAGTATTGTCGCTTTTTTGAAGCTGCAAAGCCTCCTTGGCTTTTAATACTATTGCTAACTTCAATACTAATGTTGAAGCTGAACTAGATGATTAGAAAGAAAATTCTGAATTCCTTTTCTATTGCACATAAATCTTAAACTAATGTAATTTACATCTTTGAAGATTTGTTTGTAATTTGCGTAAAGAAGGCAGTAATTGGTGTCAGTGTGCAAGGTATCATAGTAGAATCTGCATTTTGATTTCTCAACTTCAGCACATATTTTGGATAATTTGAGCATGTGAGATTTTAGATTTGGAACAATGTTGTATAGAATAATGTTGAATGCTAGTAACGATCAAATATTAAACATATTTATTTTATGGATAATCAGCAAAAATTATATCAATTTGTATGAATGTAAAAGCAATAAATACATGAAAATGTCTTTCTACTCTTATTAAGAGTTTTCTATTTCCTCTCTGGCTTCTTAAGACAGTTATGATGAATACAGTATCAGTCTTGTTATAATTTAGAAATGCTAATATTGAGTTTAGTACTGTATTTATTACATATTTTTATTTTATTTTATATCATATTTTATTTTCCTCTATATTTTATTTTGTGATAAATCCCTCTAGAATTTGGACAATGATGTTAGTCAGCTTCAATTCGCTAGTGTTGATTTTAATAAGTTGGAAGAGGTACATTAGAAAGCAGTAATTTTGGAGAGGAGACATTGTACGTCTTGTCTAATATAAACTTTGAGAAGGAAATATGGAGAGAAAATGAAACAATATTCAATGTGTATTAAGTTTATGTAGCCAGCCTTAAATGTCTCAACACCTCGTAACTTACTCTAAACTTCTGTTTATAGGTTTCTATAAGTAATTTTTGAATTTGAATTTTTTAAATGTAAGTCAGTGGTACTGTTATAGCATGTAGTGTACAACATTAGCTGTAGTCTGGTACTGTAATGTATGATCTAAGACCAAGATTCATCTTCACTGAATTACTTAGACAGACAATAAAAAAAGATCACCACCTGACAAGGCTTTCTAAAATGATCGTTTACAAGAATTAAAATTTGTATATTTACACTATATTACAAGCTTTTCAAGGTGACTGCATGTTATAGTAACAAGTCCCCATAGACCACCCACACTTTACAGTAGCACCAAGTCAACTTTAAGTAGTTTATAGTTGCATACTTAATTCTAGTCTTTGTCACATTAATCAGATCTGAGATAAATATTCCACCAGGTACAATGCTAATTAATCCTATGTAAGTTTTTAAATATGTTCTATAATTAGGTAAATAGTTATGAGCTGAATTAAGTGTGTTGTATATAAAAACAATGAAATACCTGCTGCGGGTACCATTGACTTGTTTATATTGCTTTCACAAATACAAACCATTGCTTTTAATACTATTAGTCTTGATTTATATTCAGAATTAGTTTTATTTCTTAATTATTTTTTATTAGCATGTATTTTGTTTGTACATATTCCTTAGGCTTTCTCACAGTGTATAATTTCACAAGTAATAAATTTGATGCCTATTGTTTTTTTCTTTTAGATAATATGAAATTTAGTGTTCTGAAGTACATTTGAATGCCTCAAAACTTTTGTGCTAACATGCTATCAATTTTAGAGTAACCTTAGAAATATGTAATCTTGGATCAAATTTGATAGAATTTATAATTTAGTGTTGTTTTTTTTCTTTTTTGTTGCTCTTGTATAGTGAGATGCCAAATGACCCATACTAAAATGAATCAGAAGTGGGTATTCTGTGAGGCTATATGTATTAGCAAGTTGTATAGCACAGAGCTAGAAGGAAGAAAATCAGAGTGTTATGTTCTCTTCACATATCAGTGAGCATTGCTTTAGTTAACATTGTATAACTAAACATTTTGTTCAATAATGAAGTTCTCTGAAATTGCCCATGTTTGTGCAGGCTGTGTTGGTATCCTCAGAAGAACTGCAATAAGGAAAAAATATAAAATATAAACTGTTTAAGAAGCTTCAGAATGATGTTTGTACAAATTTTGTTACTCACACCACAATTGTTGAAAAATTGCAATAACTTCTTTATTTCCCTTTTGAAGGCTGATTACACTTAAAACGATTGTCGAAATTTAAATATTTCAGTATAATGATTTTAATGATAAAATGGTGATATTAGATTCCAAATAGAACAGTTTTAAAAGCAATGTCATTTATTTTAGTATAGTTTCAAGAAATTCAATATGGTTTACTTTAGAATTAGAGAAAGTAATATTTTGTTTATAATGTAGAATTAAAGAACAGTAAAGATAGTGTTTATCATATTGAGGTTTTAAATTACTATACTATGATTATTTTTGTATTGTACTTTTAAATCATTGTGACATTTCAAAAGAATTGCAGGAGAAACTTTGCATTTAAACTTAAAAAGTTTTAATGTGATATTATTTCTAAACTAAACACTGACATGAAAAAGTTTCTTTTTTCTCTAGTGTAATATTATCTATCGTAATTTCCGTGTTCCTTTATTCTTCTCTTTGTTGCTTCTCTCTACAGTAGAGTATGTACTGCCTAATCTTAAATAATTATAGCCCTGTTAGTTCAAACGATATGCTTAGTTTCATTAGATATATTTATGTTCAATCCCTTCAGATAAAATTTACAAACCAAAATTATTCGTGAATAATTTTGAACCAAAAGAAACTCTTTAACTTGATTAGCATGGTATTGGAAAACTGTAACAACCTATTTATTTTGATTCCAATATCTAACCCCAAGTTTGGCCTGAGCAACCATTTTCCAGCAGTAGTCTATCATCCTAAATTGAGCCATACTGTTAAAACAATATAATCCAACCAACATCATATGAAGTATGGAATACCTTGTCTATTTCATTAAGCAAATCATAAAAATATTTCTTAAGAAAAATTCAGGTGCAGGCATGGCTGTGTAGTAAGAAGCTTGCTTACCAACCACATGGTTCCACGTTCAGTCGCACTGTGTGGCACCTTGGGCAAGTGTCTTCTCCCATAGCTTCGAGCCAACCAAAGCCTTGTAAGTGGATATGGTAGACGGAAACTGAAAAACGCCTGTCATATACATATATATATATATTATATAAATATATATATATATATATATATATATATATATTATATAAATATATATATATATATATATATATATATTATATAAATATATATATATATATATATATATATATATATATATATATATATATATATATATATATTATATAAATATATATATATATATATATATATATATATATATATATATATATATTTTAGAGAGCTCTTACCCCTGCTGGCGACAAAGGGACTCTCACTCAGAGTAAAAGGCAGACTGTATGACGCATGCGTACGAACAGCCATGCTACATGGCAGTGAAACATGGGCTGTAACTGCTGAGGACATACATAAGCTCGCAAGGAATGAAGCCAGTATGCTCCGTTGGATGTGTAATGTCAATGTGAATACCCGTCAGAGTGTAAGTATCTTGAGAGAAAAGCTGAACATTAGAAGCATCAGTTGTGGTGTTCAAGAGAGACGATTGCGCTGGTATGGACATGTGGTGAGAATGGATGAGGATAGCTGCGTGAAAAAGTGCCACACCCTAACAGTTGAGGGAACCCGTGGAAGAAGTAGGCCCAGGAAGACCTGGGCTGAGGTGGTGAGGCAAGACCTTCGTACATTGGGCCTCACCGAGGCGATGACTACTGACCGAGACCTTTGGAAATGTGCTGTGCGTGAGAAGACCCGGCAAGCCAAGTAAGATCGTTGCCAGTGCCCCTGGACTGGTTCTTGTGCGGGTGGCACATGAGATGCACCATTTTGAGCGTGGCCGTTGCCAGTACCGCCTGACTGGCTCCCGTAGGATTTTCGAGCGAGATCGTTGCCAGTGCCCCTGGACTGGCTTGTGCGGGTGGCACATAAAAGACACCATTTCGAGCGTGGCCGTTTTCGTGCGGGTGACACGTAAAAGCACCCACTACACTCTCTGAGTGGTTGGCGTTAGGAAGGGCATCCAGCTGTAGAAACTCTGCCAAATTAGACTGGAGCCTGGTGTTGCCATCCGGTTTCACCAGTCCTCAGTCAAATCGTCCAACCCATGCTAGCATGGAAAGCGGACGTTAAACGATGATGATGATGATGATGATGTCTATGTGCGTGTGTCTATGTGTCTGTGTTTGACCCCACACTATCACTTGACAATTGATGTTGGTGTGCTTACATCCCCATAACTTAGTGATTTGGCAAAAGAGACTGATAGAATAAGTGCTAAGCTTCAAAACAGAAAAGTCATGGGGTCAATTTGTTTGACTAAAACCCTTCGAGGCAGTGCTCCTGCATGGCCACAGTCAAATTACTGAAAGAACTAAAGGAGGTGAAGGAGATACTGCACAAAAAGAGAAAAAAAAAACTTTCTCAGAATGGTAATATAACTCATTTTATCATTGTTGGTTGATAATTCATAAAGTCACTCAGTTCCACCAAGCTCTTAATTGAAAGGAACATTGAGTGAAAGAGAGAAGGAATTATTCAAATTAAAACTCACATCTAACGATCAAATTGCAAAATTTTAGTAAACAGTTATTCTATTCTTATAATCAAATTAGACATGCCATACATGTCTAATTTCATTATTATGGCATGCCTAATAAAGGGGGTCACGTGATCTGAGTGCAGATTGCCCACATCTGCCCTTTTACTAATGATCTTAATTCTTCCTTATAAACTAATTAAGTCAATGATTCAAAAGACAGTGTTAGTAAAAACTAGATTGTTACTGACAGAAATGAATTAGGAATCAACTTCACTTTCCTCATGCACTATTCTTAACTGCTATAAATTCGATGTTTTCAGCTTATATACTAAGAATGATGAACTGCTAGTTCTGGTGGATTTTGCTGCTAGTTTTGTATATTTGGATCTATTCTAACATTAATTGTTGTTGATTTGGTAGTTTCAGATTAGCTCCAATCCTGCAGAACTATAAACAAAGACATTACACCCATGGCCATTCTTTTCTCTGGTGTGAACATCATCATCGTCGTTTAACGTCCGCTTTCCATGCTAGCATGGGTTGGACGATTTGACTGAGGACTGATGAAACCAGATGGCTACACCAGGCTCCAATCTGATTTGGCAGAGTTTCTACAGCTGGATGCCCTTCCTAACGCCAACCACTCTGAGAGTGTAGTGGGTGCTTTTACGTGCCACCGGTACGAAGGCCAGTCAAGCAATACTGGCAACGTTATAATAGAAGAGAAGTTAATTACTATTTTTAGCTGGTCAGCAGACTGTGTATAGGTTCCTTAAGTTTGTTTAATTCCTGTTGAATGTTCAAGTTGTTTCAAGCTCTTTTTCTTGTGAAACATTATTTTTGTCGTTCATTAAATTTACTAAAGAATAAATAGTGTAACTTATTCACAAAATGCCAGTCACTGGCCATTATGATTTTGTCTACTTACTTCACAACTATATCTAATCTCTAAATTTTCTGGATGAGTGATTTAATGCAACTAAATAAATATTTGCTTTAAAGATCTGCATGTTGATAAGTAATTTAATTTAAAATGCATCACAGCTCTGAAACCTTTCTTGAAAATCATGAATAATTCAATGGTTGTTATTGACAACAAACATAGTGTAATTTTACTATATTGATTAATCTTTTCCAATTTCTATATTGTTGACGATGATATTCTATTGGATGTTTTCTCTGAAGAATTAGTGGTTTTGCTTTGAAATGTTGAAATAGTTTCATTGTTGCTGAAAAGAAGACAAATCATACGTCATAGGAAATAATATTTACTGTTCGTTTAATGTTATATGGAGAATGCTGAAAATCTGTTGGGTTTGTGCCGTGTGATTTGTATTGTTATGTTGAGCGCAATGTTATTTAAATGTGTGATTTTCAGTCTGATAGCAATACATTTAGTTGCAGTGACTTTTCTGATATTAGTTTCCTTTTACTAAATGAATTACTCAGTAACACTGTATATTTACTTGTTCCATTTGATCGTGGCCATGCCATGATATTGTCACATACTTGACAGGTTCTGTGCAATAAATGTATTGAGGTCAGAAAATGGATTGGATGCTTAAGCTCAGTGAATCGGAAGTAGAAACTGATACTCTATAAAAAGCCATTCACAAGACACTTTATATATATATCTTTTTTCAAAACCAGGTTAAGCCTTGAATATTAATATTACAAATTATCTAGATCTGTGTTTTTATTTTTTATTTTTACTCGGGAGGTCAATGCCAATAAATATTGCATATTCTTATGGGTTGTTGAAACAGATGCAGTTTATGTTTAACTGGTTGTTTCTAGAGAAAGCATAGGCAGAGTGCAATTCAGAAGGATGCTGTTACAAGGATGATGGATTTAGCAGAGTGTTTAATAAAGTAGTTACAGAGTAACAATGAAAAAGTGCATTGTGTGCTCTATGTCCATGGCACTCAGTGTGCTAATTCAGGGAAGCAGGAATAATGGTAGACCAGACAGAGTGAAGATACAGGTATCCCCCTCTACAGTTACTCCTGTTGGATGATTTTGTGCTTTCGGTAATTGTAAAGTGTGACCACTAATTTTGGGATATGGGATAGAGATGCTTCTCTGTGTTTTAGCCAAGATCAAAATAGTTAGCAATTTAAAAACTATAATCATGATACACACACACACACTGTAAAATATGTGTGTGTATGCAAGTATTTGTGTATGTACCTATCTCTCCTTCTCTCTCTCTCTATCTATCTACTATCTCTCATCAGCACCAAAATCAATACTACCACTGTCATTAGCAGCCCACCAGCTCCTTAATGACTAGCAACACCAGCCACAATATTGTTTTAAAGATAAACAACTCCATCTGGAATAACAAAAAAAAAGAAAGAAACAACCACATGGGATAATGTGTTGTTCAAATGTATTTGAAATGTTCATTGAAATCAAAATGTCTTTGATTTTAGGTCAATGAGGATTGACTTGAAACTAAACAGCAATACAATTAGCCAGAACAATGTGACCATCACCAAAACCAAAAGCACCATCATTGTCACTGTCACCAACAAAATGAAAACCAATACAACAAATAACATTATTATCAACCCACCAAATTTTGAATAACCAATGACAGCAATGTCTATAGCTATGTATGTTGTATGTCAGCACTGTATGAGAGGTGAGTGAGTGGGGTGGAGTGTTTTTATGGCTCAAATCAGAGATGCAAGCAGTGAAGTGCCCACTCTTTAACCTTCTCATTTTCATTCTTAGGTCCATAGGAATAAGACAATTTTTTTACTTTCACAATGCTGTTTTTACCTCATAATATTTTTTAATTACATAATTGTTCTGCAAAATTGTTGATTGTTGGCACTATTGGATTTACCTACAATTCAAGATGTCAGGAAAGAAGCCATCAAAGAAAAGTGCAAAAGGAGCATAGAGGAATTTCACTGGATATTAAACTTCATGTTTTAAAAAGCATTGATGTGGGAGAAAAATATAAGCCCCAATGCCAAAACGTTAAAAAACTTGCAATGTCTACAGTGGGAACAATGCATAGCAATAGAAAGAAAATAGTGCAGAAGTTACTCTATTATTTATTCAGATGTTATTTTGTCAGACATAATATGATGCTTAAAATGGGACAGCTCTTGGGTGCATCAGTTGAAAAATGTGTATGACCAAAACTGTGTCTGTGACTTTATAAGTTTTCCACAAGCAGAAAGTCTACATCAAATTCAGAAAGAGAGTGTAACTGCAAATAATGTAGGTTTGAAGAAGTCACAGTGGAGGATGAGGTTGAAGTTTTAGAGCCCCAAAAAGAGAATGTTTATCTAATGAGAAGCTGATGATACTGTTTGAACAAAAGCTTGCTGAGAATACAGATAAGAATGCAGAAATTACAACAACTGTGCACATAAGTTGACAACAAAGGATATTGTAAAGGTTTGTAGGTTTTTCGCTGATAGCAACCCTAATGGTGAACATAACATAAAAATTACAAGTGGAGTTTACAATGACTTCAGTTCCTACACTCAGCCATACAAAAGATGATCAAGCAATTTTTAATAAATTCTTTGCTCTTCAAGTAGATGACGACTATGAGGCATCTAACTAGTGACTCTCATTGCATTACCACCCTTCAGATAGTGGCCCACATCTTTTGTAGCAACAACATACCCTATTTTGATCATTATTTATTCCCTAGAGCATTTCACTTCAAATGTTTATATATATATATATATATATATATATATATAATACTCTGTATATTTAGAAATTGCAATTTTCATGCGTAAATGTGGATGTGTTGCTTGTTTTTTGTTTTTTCACCTCACCCTTGCCCCCACCCTTTTTTTTTCATTATCCATTGCAAAGCATTATCATTTTATGACATGAAAACCAATAAGAAAATTAATTTCGCATTATGAGATTTTATGTTACAAGTTTTTAAGGGATGTATTACTCATACAACATGGAGGATTTCTGTACATCATGTTATGTTTGCTACATATGGTTGAGTGATTATCTGCTATGAGTTGGATGGTTTTTGTGCATGTGATTTAAAGTTTCCTGAGTATTTACTCTGTCTCAGATAAGTGATTGATACTTTAATGTGATATGGACTTGTGCATTGCAGCTAAGCACCAACTGTTCAGAGCCAACATATTACGTTGCAACACATCTAAAATTCAGAATCCTATTTCATATTTAATTATGAAACAAATATAAATGTGAAAGATGGATGCAAACAATTTCATTAGTTAAATATTGATTAGTCAAAAATATCAAAAATTAAAATTCTTATGACATTTTTCTTGCAGTTTTATATTACCATTGGTGTTATAGAAATTCATACTATTGTCACGTAATTTTTGAATTAAACCAGTTATATTAATACAAAGGTGGCCTTCTCTTTCAATAATCAAAGATATTGGTGCTTCCTTCTTGCTGACCTTCAACTAATATTTATCTCTTGACACCTAGAGGAAGATTTGTTTTTGTTGAGTTGCTATTAACAAACTGAAATACAATTATTCAACTAATGTTGCCAGTACCACCTGACTGGCCTTCGTGCCGGTGGCACGTAAAAGCACCCACTACACTCTCAGAGTGGTTAGTGTTAGGAAGGGCATCCAGCTGTAGAAACTCTGCCAAATCAGATTGGAGCCAGGTGTAGCCATCTGGTTCGCCAGTCCTCAGTCAAATCGTCCAACCCATGCCAGCATGGAAAGCGGACGTTAAACAATGATGATGATGATGCATGTGATATCAACACTGGTTTTAGAACTGTCATTGCTTCAATCCTTCACATTCAAAGTAACTGCAGATGCACACACACATACACACACACACACACACACACACACACACACCTACACACACACACACACACACACACACACACACACACATACACACATACACACACACACACACACACATACACACACACACACACACATGTATATATAATCCCTTACCTGAAAACAGATAAGGGTTGGCAACCGGTAGAGCACCTGGTCATAACCCCTTGTATAAATCATGCTAGTATGGAAAGACAGTTGTTAAATGAATGTGTATGTGTGTGTGCATGCGCAAACGTGCATGTGTGTGTGCATGCGCACACATGCATGTGTGTGTGTTTCACAAAGTTACACAAATGTAGCTACTAAGAATGGCTTATGATATACTGAGTAAAAATGGAATCTTTGATGAAAAAAGTGTTAACAAAAACCCACAGAAATGAAGCTGAATGTCTGCCTTAAAACTATTACATCCAGGATACCATTGCACCAGAGATTTGGTGACTTTTACTTGTCAAACTGCAAGACTTAATCTTATATATGTGGGGGTGGGGAGAGTATGTTTCTCCCCTGCCCTATTATTTTGCCCTTGTAAATTCCCTCATACTGTTTTACTCCCCTTTCTCTCTCTCTCATGCTTTCTCCCTATAATTTCCCTTTCATCTTGACTTTCTGAAGAAGGACTAACATCTGAAATGTCAAGTCACTCTACTTATGTCAAGCATAATACTGTATTTGTTATATGTTGCTCTTTCCATGTTGTGCTCTCTGTCTTTGATCATACATAATGTGTGTGTGTGTGTGTGTGTGTGTGTGTGTGTGACAGAGAGAGGGGGAGAAACATGTGTCCTACATACAATGGTCATTCATGGCCCAGCATGGTGTATTTTTACACAGATTGTAAGGAGAAAGTCCCTCCTCAGATGGTCCCTGCAGTGAAGGTATTTCTATGTTTGAATATACATAAGTGTGTATACACATACACACTCACATACATGTGGTATACATGTGTATTGATTTTTGGTTGTATTTTACTGTTAACAAAGCTTCCATAGTTACTCTTCTCATCAGATATAATACTGTAGTAACATCATCTAATAGTTTTATAACTTATATTTTGCATAGCATATGTGTTGAGATGGCTCTTTCTTGTAAATCCATGGTCACTTGATAAGAAAGTTTCATAGCTTTGTGCTTGATGTAATTCAGTACAGCCTTCCATCACAGGCAAAAAATAACCAAAACCACAAAAGTCCAACTAGCAGTTTCTGTTGGAGATAAGAGTATAATAAAAATTAATGATAAACTAATATTTATACAAAAGTGTGAAGTTAATAAATAGCAATGTAAATTGAACAGCAAAAATGCACTTAACAAGAGCCTTAGGCTACCTTTGCAAGACCTGAAAATAACAAATATATTGTTATTTGTAAGATCGATATGAGCATACCATTCTGTATTAAAGAATTTATGAATTTATAATAAAAATAAATAACATTCTTCTTGACAACAGCAAGCCCATCAAAATTAAGAAATACAACTCTGCTTAATTAGGAATCAAATTTAAGTACATTAACTATTGCTGTGAGCTCTCAAATAGATTCCATGCTTTTCTAGTAGAGAGAAGAAATCTAGCTCTGCATACATCTGTTGTAGTGTTAAAACACTGAAACAAAATATCCCCCTCCAACTTATATCTCAAATCAGTATACTTGTGCATAGAATTGCCAAAATGATGTGATAATAACATAAAGAAATATATTGCTGTGAAATATAGCATAGGTCAGATAATTTTCCAGAAATTTTAATGGAATCCAACAAAGTTAGCACAATTAACCACTGTGGATGCAGAAAGTATTTTTACCAATGGCTCAATAACAGAAAGCATAACCAATCTTGGACTATGAGTACCTGTACTCTCGATTTATACATCGAAAGGATGGTGTAGCTAAAGGTTCTCTACTTATGCTCATATTGTATATTTGTGTATATGTGGTTATATGAAAAAAACTAAATGTAAAAACACAGTCAATAATAGGAATGTTGATATACTTACTGTGACCAATAAGAACAGGCTGAGAAGGTTAAAGATGATCTAGGACATAATTCCATGTTTTCATTTACAATCCAACACAGCTCTAGTAAATATTCAGACAACAACACTACTCCATTCTAAGGTATAAATGTGAAAATAAGAATTAATACATATAACACATCAATATACACAAGAAAATTGTGAGAAAATGCTTAGATGTATGGTGATAATTATCCTCCCCAGATATATAAAATATCTATAGTCAAATCCTTTCTTAAATGAACTTTAAAATTTTTGTCCAGTTACTCTTTTACTCTTTTACTTGTTTCAGTCATTTGACTGTGGCCATGCTGGAGCACGACCTTTAGTCGAGCAAATCGACCCTAGAACTTATTCTTTGTAAGCCTAGTACTTATTCTATCAGTCTCTTTTGCCGAACCGCTAAGTTACGGGGACGTAAACACACCAGCATCAGTTGTCAAGCGATGTTGGGGGGACAAACACAGACACACAAGCATATATATATATATATATATATATATATACATGTATACGACAGGCTTCTTTCAGTTTCCGTCTACCAAATCCACTCAAAAGGCTTTGGTCGGCCTGAGGCTATAGTAGAAGACACTTGCCCAAGGTGCCATGCAGTGGGACTGAACTTGGAACCATGTGGTTTGAAAGTAAGCTACTTACCACACAGCCATTCCTACGCCTTGAATTAGGAAATATATATGAAACAAATTTAAATTAAGAATGGATAAACTTATATATTAGTAGACCATATCATAGAAAAATGCAAGAACAAATTCAATGCACTGATACAACAACCACAGTATCCTTTAAAATGCACCAACTACATATAGTTTATATAACAAGAACCAAGTGCACCTTGGTTACAGGATGGATTAGTATATCATTAAAATGAAAATAACTCATAAAACTTGTCCACAAACTCACAGCTATAATATATTACAAAAACACAGAAATGAGAAACCTTATCATCAACACAAAACTACACATCAAACAACCAATGTAATGTACAAATTTCAATGTAAACATGAAAGTGGTAAAAACGTCATTGCTCAAAGTGTTACATTGGACGTACAAGTATGGCATTTTCTTGATGATTGACCATGCATCTACAACGAGAAACTGAACCAACATATAGTACAGTGCACAAAAGAAATTTAGATCAAAAATAATTAGCTGACAAAATACAAACCAAAACTGAACCACAGATACAGCACACATAAAATAAAGCATAAAATGTGCCAAAGCATAACTGTTGAATAATTTAAAATCTGGTATTAATGACATTGCCAGTTATAACAGTATTCTCATACTCCTCTTTGACCTACTGCAAAATGCCCAAACTGTGCATCATTATTACTGTCATCTCATTCTGATGAAATCAAGACAGTCTTGAAACATTAGCAAACTAATGGATATAGGAATTCTACCAAACCTAAAAGTCTAATAAAGAAATATGTGAAATCATTGATAATGATTAAACTATAATATAGTCATGTCTTTAACAAGAAACATACACATATACACAGACACACAATTTGCAAACATTTTTTCTCTTCCAGCTACAATCTTAAATATTGTAATCCGAATTATCTGTATTTGTCATTATTAATGGCTAGCCCATTATTAACTACTCAAGTATTTCTATTTCTGTCATTATTCCACAACCAGTGTTTGAGATAATAAGCAACTGCAAAATATAATATAAATTAATGCAACAACAATAACAAATAATTGCTTAATCTGTTTTTAATTTCTCAATCAATAATTAATATGTAGAAAATACAGATGCAAGAGACAACCACAATAAAATAATATACAAGGTTTCTTTTATTTCCTATATACCATCAGATAGTAGACCTCTGCCAGCCTAAGTGGTACCATATAATTCACTGTAGTTAAACAGCATGTGTTAACTTCCAAATGCTCATAAAGTACAAGTTTGAATGAGACGAATTCACACAGAGAAAATAATCAATTTTTGTTGCAAAATTCATAAAAACAAAGTTTGAGTTGATATATAGTGTAGAAGCAATGTTGCACATATGTGTTTGAAAAGTCAGCATTTAATTTATGTTTGTGAAGAACAAGTTTATTTGGAGCATATGTATGGTGTAAATGTGAACTGTTCTTGAGATAACTATTGAGAAATTGGCCTATTTCCTTAGTAACCTGGTGGTATAGAGATACAGCAAATCAATATCCTATTAATCTGAAATATGTTGTATTAATGATCAGTTTTAGTGATTCCTTTTTTTTTTTTTTTGGCTAAATCCTGTCAAAGAGTGAGTACGCTCTTTTGAGTTCTGTTTTTATACCCAATACATGTTTGAGAAGTAATGCTTTCCCATTGGTCTAATAAGCTGCTGAAAACTGGTGAATGACTAAAATTTCCCCTCTTTGCATATGGGATGCTACAAATGCAGTATTGTCCATTTACTGTTCATAAAATCCACTACGCAAAGTAATAAATAACTACAATAACAAACTCATAAAATACATCTTTCACTGAAGAAAATGTGAGGAAATATATTAACTGGCTAATTAACTGCACATGTTCAATGCAATTAGTTCAAACCAGCAAGTCTAATAACCTTGACCATATCATTTCTGTTATCCTGAAACATTACATCTGAGATTTAGTTCACAAAACACTTTAGTTTCGCCCTCTGTACAGAGATCTAGTCATTCCCAAGATAGACAGATAGCTTCTCTAATCCTGCTAACAATTGTCTTACCTAGTGCACACACTTACAGTATCTACGAGATAATGGAGACAGTTATTAACAATAACATTCTCCAACACCTTGAATCTCTCTCTCCTTAACACTATCAGCATGGTTTCCCCATAGCCAAAGAGAGTTTATTCTATGTTCTTCACCAATGGGATCTTACCTTGGAGAAATTTAAAGGAAAGTTGTTGTTTTCAACCTCAGGAAACTTTCAGTGACATCAGGCATACGTACTTATCAAAACTGCCCATAGAGTGGTACCATCTGTGTCGCATATCTTCAATTGATAACTTGCTATCAGATTGCACGATTGTAGTGTGTTTTGAGAGATCTTTCTGTTCCTCAGTCTATAAAACTCTGGCATACTTCTGGCTTTGGTTTTGTTCCCTACTATCTTTCTTCTTTACTGTTCTGTTCCACTGGATGTGGAGTGTCAGTGTGCATGAGTGACTGAGTAAGAGAAGTTGAGAATAAGAGGAATTAGATGCTGTGTACAAGGGAGAAGCCCGTGTTAGTGTGAACATAAGAAGTGTATAGAAGATGACAGCTATATTTAGAAATGCAAGATGCTGAAAGTAAAAGAAGACACAGAAAAAGATAGGTTAAAGTGGTGAATACTGATATTGGGATGTTGAGCTTTATGGAGAAGTTGACAAAGGATCGTTGATATGAAGTGCTGGACACAATCACCCATGCAAACTATGATATTAAGAGTAGAGGTAGAGATGGTCACTGACTTGGATAATGTATGGACACATATATGTATTTACAGACCAACATGCATATACATGGGCAGACACATGCACACATACACACACACACACACACACACACATATATATATATATATATATATATATATATATATATATGCACATACATACATGTTTGTATTTGTAGGTGTGTGTTTATGTATGTATGTATGTGCACTTAGATGAGTTTATCATCTAATATGTCCTTGTTAAGCCTGCATTCTACTGCCTCCTCCATCTTTATTAGACTCTCACCTCTTTATCACTCAGTGCTCCATCACTCATTCACTCTTCTACCAATCATTCACTTTTTCTCCACCCATTGTTTCTTTATTTTGTTCTATTCATAATTGATGAAGGTAGAGTCTGTTCTTTACTACCATTCATCACTCCTTCTTGTCTAAGCCACTCGTTATTGACATACATTGTTGACTCTTACCATTTATCTCCTTCTCCTCCTCCTCCCCATTACTGTCCATTCTCTCTCCCACTCCACTCATGCAGCCATCAACCATTCTTTCTGATAATTTTTTTATCATTTATGTTCCATCTTCTACTTGCCTTCTCAGATATGTTACTTGAAGGGTACAAACCCATCATAAGGTAAGAGAATTTGTTAAGTTAGTGGTGGTAGTAAGGACATCCAAATTATATATAAAAACAAGTTAAAAAGCAATGTTTGAACGTAATATGGTCTTCTATTGTATCTGGAAGAGTAGTAACTCTGAATAATCTATGCAACCCATGCCAGCAAGGAAAGTAGACATGAAATTTTGTTGATGATGGACTAGAAATTAAGACTAGGTAACAAGAAGGGTGGCCAGTCTTACTTAGAAATGTGCTTAGAGGAAGCTTTCCCTGCCAGGTCAAGTAGTGGTGCTGGATGCCTGCCTCACCACCATTATTGTTTCCTGCTTGACTGTTGCACCTTATCCCAATTACTGCCCAATCTGATTAGGCATCTCCTATTCAAATTCTTATAGAAGAGATGTTTCATTGTTTAGGCAATCCATCTGCAGTCAGTACTTTCTACATGGTAGGTAAAGCATGCTTTGGTTGCTGATGTATGGACTCATACTGAGGCTGCACAACCTGCCGAGTTTTTTAGATGGTGAATGAATGTTACCATCTGTGAATCATACTTTTGCACCACTCATCTCTTTAAAAGAGTAAAGCAAAGATGGAGATTGGATACTTGGCATTTACTATGTCATTCAGGCTCTTATTTTCTCTAGGCAACAAGATTGATGGATGTTCTATTCTAGCAATTCATACAGGATTATTTGCAGAAAGAATGATCATGTTGTTAGGTAAGCTCTGGGTGTGAACAAAAATGAACTGGCGAGTATTTTCTGGAGAACTTCCAGATCAAGGGTTAGTATGGATAACTTCCAGAAGTCCTTGGTTTAGAAGTGCTCATGAAGGGCTCTACCAGTTTAGAAACTGCTATCAGATGGGTGTATCCAAGATACACACTGGACTATGAAACTGTTCTGCATGCACTTGTTCAGTGTCTGACACAGTGTTGGCTTGTGGAGCTGTTTGATTTAACTGCTTTTGTTGTGGGATAAAACTGGTTTTCAGTCAAGTCCATTGTGATGATTGCCCTAATGTCATCATTTAACTGGATAGGAAAGACAATTTTTGTCTGATGGTGTCTATAATGAAAGGGGTTGTGTAGAGGACAGAGACTTTACATTTCAGAAGACCTCATAAACTTTTCAAATTCTCTCTGAAAAGGAAGGTTTGTTGGGGTGGAGGTGCCATCCTTGGATGAATCTGTTGAAAGTAGGTGAGAGTTGTGAAAATGACGAATGAATGGGAATGCTCTTAATACAAACTTGTAAGCTGGAAAACAACGGTTGGAGAGGGCACTTATCTATAGTGTTCAAAGACTTCTTGGATCTCTGATTTTCTTTGATTGGCCCTAGAGAGAGGTTTCCTGTATAGACGGACTTCGGTATCATCTTTGATTAGTGATATACTATGTGTACTTGGTTATTTATTATTCATTTTCCATTCTTAGGTCTGCATGAAAGGATTTTATTTATCCAAAAGGTTAAGAGCCAGTATCTTATATATGGGCAAATCCTTTAGTTTTCATACTAACCATTCATTGCTAAAGTGACCATAGTGCTAGATTGCATTTATCATTGTCTGGTTTTTACTTCTGCTCTTAATTCTCTCAACATCAAGCCTATTGTCTATGGCTAATGTTGCACTCTGCATGCTGCTTAATGCTGGCCTCCATAAATATTAACTAAAACACACACACACACACTCTCTTTTTGATGACCTAACCATTTCATCTGGAATCTACTCTCTGTTCCTTCTACGTCCCCAACTCATTTGTCTCCCTTGACCATGGTTGACTAAATAACTTTTCTAAATCC
This sequence comes from Octopus bimaculoides, assembly GCF_046866305.1. Taxonomy (NCBI): domain Eukaryota; kingdom Metazoa; phylum Mollusca; class Cephalopoda; order Octopoda; family Octopodidae; genus Octopus; species Octopus bimaculoides. Next base: position 115,621,472 of record NC_142930.1, on the reverse strand, counting down.
TTTTATGTCTTTATTTACTCATGTATGTATGTTTTTACTTATTCTTTCTTTTATTTACTTGTTTTGTATATTCTTATATTCTATTTTTATTTTGCTTTGATTCATCTCACATTCCTCTCATTTATTTTACTTATTTAACTTTTTAACGCATCTTTTCATTCATGCTTATGAACCCTATCCTAGCATTTATTATTTTTTTTTTTTTTGCTACTTCCCCACTAGGAATTATGTTAGCTCTTCTATTTTATATATTAATCCCTGCATCAATCAATTCACCCCGTTTACAAGAACCATTCAAGTGGCTTTGCCATGACATGCTCTCTTGAACCTAAACATATATATTTGAGTAATAACTACAGCTATTCCATTGAATAACTACACCAAAACTTTTCCCGAAACAGTCACTTATCACTATAAATAACAACAGAACCTCTACTTGGTGTATTCAGTACCATAATTTAGTTGTGGTTCCTTCAGTTTCTATCAGAATCACCAACACACACACACACATACACACAAGTAGAATAATAAATGAAATGAGATATGAGGAAAGCTTCTAACAATGCAGAAAGTTTTTAAAACCTTTAAAACCTTCATATTTTGGGTGCAATGGCCTATTTTCAGAAGGATACAATCAAAGAAATGTGTGTCTATGTAGATTTTGTCATCATCCTCATCCTCCTCATCATCATCATCATTTAACGTCCGCTTTCCATGCTGGCATGGGTCGGACAGTTTGACTGAGGACTGGTGAGCCAGCAGCTGCACCAGGCTCCAATCTGACTTGGCAGAGTTTCTACAGCTGGATGCCCTTCCTTACGCCAACCACTCTGAGAGTGTAGGGGGTGCTTTTCATGTGCCACCAGCTTAAGTGCCAGTCAGGCAAGCCTGGCATCAATCACATTCAGATAGTGCTTTTTACATGCCACCAGCATGGGAACAAGTCAGGGAGCACTGGCATTGGCCACATTCAGCTGGTACTTTTTACATACCACTGGCACAGGAGCCAGTCAGGTGGCTCTGGCATCGATCACATTCAGATTGTGCTTTTTATGTGCCACTGGTATGGGAGCCAGTCAGGGGGCACTGGCATCGACCACATTTGGAAGATACATTTTGCATGCCACCAGGACGGGAGCCAGTCAAGGGGCACTGGCCACACATACACACTCACACACACACACACATATATGTATATATATATATATATATATATATATATATATATATATATATATATGCATGCTTATATATTCCCATGTACACATACATATATGTGAATCCTTACACACATGCACACACACTCTCACACAGGTGTATATAGCAAAATAAGGTTTTAAATAAATAATCAACAAACAGAACTTAACATTAATAGAAGACTACACTGAAGTATAAAGTCAAATATTTATTATAAGAATGTTGATTGGTACTTTGAAGTCTCCATTGCGGTAGTTTATTCAAATTTAATGAAAGGTGGATGTTGCAGCTTTATTTACTGTTGGAGATTATTGATAGGTGAGTAGAATCAGTCAAAACTGGGAAGGTTAAGACTTTGGGCTAAATTACATTTTGATGATTAGCTGTTTTCAAAATTTAGTCAAGAATAGAATGGAGTAGCACTAAATAAAAATGTAGTATGGTTCCAGAAATGATTTATAGTTGAAGGAGCATACAAGATAAGAGACTTAAAATTGTGTAGTAATTGGAAATGTCTATGAAATATTACAGTCAAAATGTGACTCTATGATTTGAAAATTTAAGTAATAGTGCTAGAGAATAGCCAGTTAAATGAAATAATTCTTAAGGTATATTTAGATTTACAAGTTATAACTGTATATCATTAGTTTCTTTTTGAAATAATGTAAAGGTCTTTAGGGGTGTTACTATGTTCCCTGAAATTTAGTGGACAAAGTTTCACAAGGTAGTAATTTCAATTAAAATTTTGAAATAAATTTGAAGATAAATTGATGATTGTATTGAGAGGTATTCTTTGACATTATTCTTAACTGACAGCACCACTGATAGATCATTCTAGAGAATGAAAGAATGATTTTGAAAGTTTAAGTGCAGGGTATATAATTTAAGATTGGGAAAACATTTGGCAAATAATTGAAAGATAATGAAATCAGGATGTGATATTAATGAAGGATATAACTAACTTAAAATAATTTAAAGTGTGGTTGTTTATCCCTTTCATGAAGAGGAAAAACACTTTAAAGAATTTAAAAATAAACAAATATAGACTTTGTTAATGTGATAAATGATTTTTCAGCTGAAAAATAATGAAATAAGTTTGAGTTATATGTCAGTTAGATATGGCATTGCACTAAGTAAAAAGGTGATATAGCTTAAACTGTAATCTATGAGTACGGTGCAGATAATTTGGGTTGTAAGTACAAAAACTTGTAGTTGAGTACATAGGATTTTAACCAAATTAGTGAAATTAAAGATAAGCTAAGTATGTTAACATTATTTACATTATTTACATTTGACGGATATTTGTCCTCATCTTGTTTGTTGTTAACACAACGTTTCGGCTGATATACCCTCCAGCCTTTGTCAGGTGTCTTGGGGAAATTTCGAACCTGGGTTCTCATTCCTAACGATGTTACTATTATTATATTATTATTATTATTATTATTACTATTATTAATCAGGTCACTGCCGTGAATCGAACTCGGAACCTTGGGGTTAGTAGCCCGCGCTCTTAACCACTACGCAATAGTAATAATAATAGTAATAATAATAATAATAATATAATAATAGTAACATCGTTAGGAATGAGAACCCAGGTTCGAAATTTCCCCAAGACACCTGACGAAGGCTGGAGGGTATATCAGCCGAAACGTTGTGTTAACAACAAACAAGATGAGGACAAATATCCGTCAAATGTAAATAATGTAAATAATGTTAATAATTCCTCATCTCTTAAATATAGAACTGTATTAAGCTAAGTATGGTTTAATTAAAGATAAGGCAAACAATCCTCGGTTATTTAGAGCAGTTAGGACAATAATCATTGTTAACTACAAAGAATCCAGACTGAAATAGTGATGTGGTACTCTGAGAAGTCTTGCATAGAAGAACCTGGATGAAATGTCTTTGTTTACTAGAGTGTAGGAATCTGTTCATTTTGGTGTAGCTAAATGGAAAGCAGGTGCATATGTCATTGACTTGTATAGCGATTATTTCAAGTTTGCACAACCACTAAACAGAAAAAGTCAATTATTTAAATTTAATGTGTGAGCATAAACTTCAAGTCATGGGGAAAGAAAATTGTTAATGCAACTGAAGTGATGAATTGACAATCAAAATACAAATGCATGAGTGAATATACATACTTAAATTCAAACAGTGATGATAAACATGAAATAATAATACAATTAAATATGAGGATGTACAGACATATATGTGGGTGCATGCACACACACACAACTTGAGACACAATTGCATAAGTCAATGTATAAAAGAAAAAATTATAAACACTTAAGTAAGCATAATACATACATACATGCACACACTTACTGCCACACACACACACACACACACACAAATGTGTGTTTTTTGTGTATGAACATGCGATAAGGTATGTATATATACCTGTAAAATACTTTTGTCCACATATTTGCATAAGCATAAATATATATATGTGTTTTACATTCATTTGAAACCGGTCAGGTAGATCCATTTTTTCTGTCGACGGAGAGAAAGGAAAAGACATTTCTTTGCAATTGTTACAATACAGCAATCACTCCAATGTGTTGGGAAACTTTGTATAGACTGTAATATACAACAGATATTGTGGAGAGAAAATGCTGTTTAGTGCAAAAAGTTCTAATGGATTTGGATAAATCACTGATGAAGCACTTATTTATGCAAATCAAACTTATCAGTTCATTTTATTAACTACATTTAGTAACCATTTATAGCTATAAGCTACATTTCTCTCCATGGATAGATCAAATGGTATTCTATCTCTGATGAGAGTCAAACAAGATTCGAAACCGGTCAGGTAGATCCATTTTTTTACTGTCCACAGAGAGAAAGAAAAAAGATATTTGCTTACAAGTGTCACTGTGAACTAATGGCTCTGGTGTTGTGGAAAGAAGAGTACCTTGCACAACACTGCCTATAAAGAAGAAACAGAAAGGTTTTATATACATACATTCATATATGTATATATATACACATACACATATAGGTGTGTGTGGGGGGGAGGAGTGTGTGGGCGAAAGTAGGTATACAGTTGCTGTGTACAAAGGTCTGCTTAAGTGTATTCTATCTCCAAAAGGAAATATTGAAATGAAAAGAACATTCCCTCATATTAAGCAACTATACACCTACTTTTACCCATCCCTGTGTGTGTGTGTATGTATGTATATATATATGTGTGTGTGTGTGTATGTATATATGTGTGTGTATGTATATATGTATGAGTGTGTGTGTGTGTGTGTAAATATAGATACATACTATAATATATATGGTATTAACTTACATGGTCTCTTATTAAAACAACTGTATCATATACTATTTAATGGATTGGAGAGAATGGTGTGTAAACAGGTTCCTGTAAGAGTGGCCTGGTGTCTATCATGCTTTACAAATGCTGGTCTGCATAATGCTACTCAAAACTCCAGCTGCCTCACTTGTGAAAGAGTTTTATATAGCAAAAGTTTGCCCTTATATGCTACTACAGGATTTCGTGGATAAAAGTTTCGGAGTAACCTAGTCAAAAGTATTGGCAAGAATAAAATGTAGCATGAGGAATACTGTTACAGTGGCAGAGACTATTCTAGAAATGAAAGAGATGGTAGATACATTGCAGAACGCATGAGCAGATCACAGTAAGAGATCAAATGGATATTCTGTCAAACGCATGACAGCAAGTAAGATGTGGTGAGTCTAGAAACTCATTTTATGGAAGAAAAAGAGCATTCAGCTAAAGCAATAGAGTTAGGAAGCCAAGATATTAGAAGCGTCAGAGATTGAAGAATCAAATAAGCTACTTTGGGACATGTTTTGTAATACAACCTGTTATGATTTTTACTAAGACTAGTGTATGTTGTGTTGTCATTCTCAACCAATATTGGATTGTAAAATTGGAATGAGACTACTGAAAGTCTTCAGCATAAAGGCTATGCATCCTTGGGGTATGTTCTAGTGGCATGTAGAACATACAGCTTTAATGCAATGCATCTTGTGCCATTTAAGCATCATTATGGGCCTCAATGCAAAACAGTGTACTAGGGCTCCTATACATACAACCTGTATGAATGTTGTAGCATACAAAGATTAGCATTGGATATCTTGCTTTTATGGTGCTTCTGGCCAACTGCCCAGTGTGCCCATGTTCAGAGAGAGTACTGGTTTTACCTTGTAAGGAGAGTAAGAAAGGACAATACCTGAGGGTAAACAAAAGAAAACATGGTATTTATGACTGTTTGATGCAGGTGGGTTTGAAGAAAGTGCCTATATTCCTGGATATGTTGTAATTATGTTATGTCCTGATCTCATTACACAGTTTGATTAATCAAAAATAATTATGAATGTTGAATTGACAGTATCTTGTGGAGGTAGTATGGAGTAGGAACAAGAAGGAAATCCTCTAATTTATGGAGATGTAGAGGATCATTGCAGTTGTTTGCACTTGATCCTAAATTGTTGAAGTTGGTCCTTAGAGAGGACAGCAAAGGAGTGATTAATAAGCTGGGGAGAGAAGAAAATGGTTCACTAGGGAGAGGCGTGGTCCCAGGAATTTTTCGAAGGGAAAGCACAAGATCAGAAGAGAAATACGATTCCAGGCAAAAAGAGCATAACATTATCTAGAAGCGTGCACTTCTTTTCTTGAGGGGGGTATGTGCCCCTCAGGCTCCCTCCCCTTGGATCCTTGGGGGATATGGCAAACATATCCAAGAGAAAGAACAAAGCTGAAAGCAAGCAAACAAAAAAAATACTCAGGTAGTTGTAAAATGTAATAGTTGCTGCATGGTTGGTGTGATTTATGTGCTGGCTGCATATACCATGAGGAGAAAGGTTTGCTACACCATAGGCCAAAAGAACCTGTTCATAACTTGGCACTACAAACAGAAGGTGCTAAAAATCATTGTGATCTCCAATTGATATGTGATGAAGGGCATGTCCAGCACTACAAATTCTATGTAAAGTATATCCACATACATATACATCCATATGTGTGAATGTGTAGACAAACTGTCCATTTTTAGCATTTTCTAAATGTACCTGTGTGCATGAATAAGCAGACTCGTACAAATTTGTTTCTGTGGTATGTGTTTCTGCAAGAGAACTATAATGTGACATCAGAAAATGTTTAAAATAGTAATGTGTATCAGCATGAAAGATGTACAATAGAATATAATATGCTAAGTAGAATCACCTGTCCCAAAATATATGCAAAATAACATTATGTCTAGACATGCCTTTTGTGAAAATATTTTAGGAAAATGAAGCCACCATAGCAAGCTGGTTATTTGTTTCCAGTTGACTTTCAGCATTTCAAACAAGCTTCCTCTGTGTTTTGAAAATACAAATACTATCTATGAAAGTACAGGAATGGCTTGTTGTTAAGAAATTTGCTTAACAACCAAGTGGTTTCAGGTTCAATCTCACTGTGCCGCAGAGTGACATAGTGTCTTCTTGTATGGCTCTGAACCAACTGATGTTTTGGGAGTGGAATTTGTAGACATAAACTGTATCGAAGCCTGTTGTGTGTGTGTGTGTGTGTTTGTGCGCATGTGTACATGTGCATGTATGTGTGTGTGTGTGCATGCACATGTGTATATGTGTGTGCGTGCATGCACATGTGTATATGTGTGTGGGCATATATATATGAATGTTTCTTGATGTATATATATGGATGCATGCGTATGTGTGTATGTGTGCATGCACACATGTATGTGTGTGTGGGCATATATATGAGTGTGTCTTGGTGTATATGCATGGATGTGTGTGTGTGTGTGTATGGGTCTGTACATGTGTACAAGCTTCCTGCCTCTGCAAAATGTTGATGTAACGTTTACATTCTTTGTTGACATTACAACCAATTAGTCTACACTTTTGAAGACCTATAGCATAAAAAAAAATCCCTTGTGAAATAGACAAGGGTTGGCAACAGAAAGGTCATCCAGCTATAAAATATTGCCTCATGTCGCCATAAAATTCATGCTGGCAATGAAAAATATGGTATATAAATGAACAAGCAGTGAATGGTATCTGTTTGTATAACATACACTCACACACACACACCTGTGTATGTGTGTGAATTTATGTGTGTGTATTATACATACACAGACACACATATATACTGTATATATACTACATATATATACATATATATATATATATATATATGTGTGTGTGTGTGTGGGTGTCTGTGTGTGTGTTTGTGTATTATGCATACATACATGCATGCTTACATATTCTACATATATGTATACTATCCACATATATGTGTATATCTACTTCTATCTAGTTATCTATCTGTCTGTCTGTCTATCTATTTATCAATCTGTCTATTTGTGTGGTTGTGTGTATTACATATGTACACTATTGTGTATAGTATACTTACATATCATACATACATATGTGTTATACATGTGTGTGTGTGTGTGTGTGTGTATATATTTATACACACACACACACACACACACACACTAGCAGAGAAAATAAATGTATGTGTGCAGGAATAATAATGTTCTTAATTAATTGAACCTGCAACAGCATAGGACATGAAGAATTGGATGCTTGAAAATATTGCAGACGAAGTTGGAATTTAACATACATCTTTGTTTGGTTGGTTTGGAATGGGGGAAAGTAGATAAAAGAATGATGAGAAGTGTAGTGTGTATGTTTGAGAAACATGCTGGTAATGCGGTAAGTTTGAAAAGCTATATTTCTTCCATCATAACACCCTCTCATATGCGTGTCTGAGATTATGCTCAGCATAAACCACTGATCCTAAAAACATAAATCAAATTTTGTACAGTTTGGGAAAACATTGTTTATTGTTCAAGTTTTATAGAAGCCATGCATGTTGGGCCTGAAATTTCTGGGTATCAAGACCTCAAGAGTATTGGATTTCCAGATGTCCATGACCGTAGATTCCCAAACCTTTGTATCTCCCGGGAAATAGATTTTTTTAGTCACTAAAACCACCTCATCATTTAACCCTCATTATTTCTGAGCTGATAAGGTATTGCTGCATTGACTGTTTCTCAGTAAAGTAAATTGCATCTTCATCAATATTTCCTCCTCCTCCTAGATGAGCTTATTTTTCTGTGTCTAAATCTCAGTTCAGTTTTAGTTCAGGAAAAAAAAAAAAGCTTGAGAGGAAGGTAGCTGACCATTGTTAAATTTTGAAAGACAAGCAACAACTATATCATATATGAGTTACTCAACTTCCTCTTCTCATCCACCATATTTTATAGGGTGTTACTCTTTTGTTTTTTCATCCTTTCTCATCCTTCCTCTGTCTTCTGATTCATTATTATAAGTCTCCTGCTCTTCACACCAAATTTTTTTCGATCACCTTCCACTCTCTCTTACCTTCCCCACATTCCCAAACTATCATTGTCCAAGCACTGTCCACCATTCACTACATCCACCTTTTAGCCCAACAACCCTGACCTACTCTTTCCCTCCTTCCCTATTTATTATTCCTCAACACTTGTTTTTCATTATAGTCACATCTCCACCCCCCCATCTATTTCCTACCCCTAACCATCTCTCAATCTCCTATATCCTTGCAGCCTCTACCCACCAGCACTCTGTTTTCCTGTCCTCATTCACTTTTACTTACTTTGTATCTTGAGCATCCATCCTGACACATCATCACAACTATTTTTATCTCTTTCCAGCTCTACCATGACCACCTCCACTATCTCTTCTATAATGTGAAGAGCCAAATAGCTCTTCAATAGCAAGTAACTTACTTCATCCTAGTACATTCTCTCGGATTTTTAACCTTTTGTCCTTTGGCATAAATCCAACTCCCTCTCTTCCACAGCTCCTCTGAATTGAAGGGGGTCTTTATCTTATCTGCATAGTGACCTTACTAGTACTGGTATTACAAAAAAAGAAAAAAGCATCCGGAATATATTTTTGATGTTAGAAAGGGCATTTAGCCATAGAAACCAAGCCAAAGCAGTCATGGGAGCATGACGCAGTCCTCTGAGTTGTCAACTCTCATCAAATCATCCAATCCATGTTAGCAATGGAACAGGGACATTAAATGATGATGATGAAGATATAATGTAGGAAATTCTATATAGAATTTTCTTTGTTGGAGGATTAGAATTCAAAGAGCAGCATACTTTTACATTTGAATGAATTGTAAAACATTTTTGTTTTTATTTCAATTCAACTTCAAATGCAATAATTTTAAGTTTCCACTCCTGCTTGTCTTTTGCTTTCCCAAGTTCAATTAAGAATATTATCACTCCTCCACCTCTATTTTTGCTGCTAGTCCACTCTCCTTACAAGCAACACTTTTAGCAGCTAAAAAGTAATTGTTATTGAGTTAAAACTTAAAAAGGATAAAAGATAGAATAAAAAGAATTCTGTCAAGATTTTTTACCTATAGTAAAAAAGTAAATGTGAATGTAATTATAATTAAAGACTAAGATACAAGCCAAGTGGTTGAAAAGGGTTTTAGCTTAGAGCAGAAACAAAGTACATCTCTATGAGAATGTTTGAAGATGCATCTATTGAGAAAAATAATGTGTTTTGAATTTTATAAATTTACTTCAAATGATTGTTTTGGTCTGAAAGCTTAAATGATGTTTTCCTGTTGGATTTTAGAAGCGATTTGAACCATTTGAAACCTGTCCAACATTGTGGTAAAGAAACAAGAATTATATAGATGGAAATTCTGTTTTGTTTCCTCGTTAATAAAGGGTGGGTAGTGGTCAAAATTTGCCTAATATTTCTGTGTAAGTTGTCAGGGTTGTAACAACTGTGCTGATACATTCTATATTTCTGTGGGGTAGATATCATTATACTGAAAACTGAGGACAGGAGGATATAAAAAGTCAAGTGACCACAATGAGGCCTCTCTCATTTCATATGCCGGTTTAACAGTTATTCATGCCTGTGCTGTGTTGTTGTTGTTGTTGTTGTTTATTCATTCTTGAGTCATGCCTGGCTCATAGGGGCCGGTTTCATTGGTTTATAGGTTCCCCACCTGGACAAGACGCCGGTCCATCAAAGGTGAGCTGCTATATGCAGGAAGAAAGAGTAAGAGAAAGTTGTGGCGAAAGAGTCAGCAGAAGTCCGCCATTACCTTCTGCCAAAGCCATGTGGAGCTTAAGTGTTTCGCTCATAAACACACACATTACATGGTCTGAGACTCAGACCTACGATCCCTCAGCTGTGAGTCCGCTACTCTAACCACTAGGCCATCTGCCTCCACCATGCCTGTGCTGTGGGTATATTTATTCAGAGAGTCAGTGAGGCAGAGTTTATTTAAAATATTGAAATTTTGACAAAAAAATTATTTGTCAGGGATTAGGCTGTTATTTCAAGCATGCTGGACAGCATTACTGAGGCTGCCTGTATTTCAAATGGTGGTTCAACAAGAATCCCTGCATTCAGGAATGAGTAGTCAAATTTAAGCATCCACAATATTAGTATGGGGGGGGGGGGGGTGAGGCGGATAGTATAGAGAGACTTAAAGAATTTCAAGCTGAATTTCAAGCACTTCTGAATGGACTTGACATAAACATTCAGTTTAGGAAGCCACCAACAACTTCCATTCCTCGACATACTCATTAAGAAATCCAACAACAAAAGAGAAACAGACATCTACTATAAGCCCATGGACTCCAAGCAATATCTGCCATTCAAATCTTGCCACCCCAGACACACTAGAATGAATATCCCTTACAACCTGGCAGAAAGGATTTGTAATATATTATTTGATAGAAGCACCAGGGACACACGGCTACATGAGCTAAAGGATACACTCATCAACAGGAACTACCTGCCATCGCTAATTGGTATAGGCTTTCAACGTGCCTTAAAATTCAACATCCACGAACTCAGACACCCCAGACTAAAGAAAGATTTAAAACCAAGAGCCCTACCATACATATCCATGCACAACCTCCTAAACAATGAGGCCTTCGACACCATCCTCCAGAACAAATGTTCATCACAAAGGAATCTTTCTTTTTTTTAACTCCTTTTTCCAGTCTGAAGGGCAAATACTCGGACAAAAATCAAAAATAGTGACTAAAATGACCAAAACTTTCCAAATTTACTTTACCACAGAGATGAATCTTTAATTATATTAATTAATTATTTTTTTGAAAAAATCATAATGTGTACATATGTATGTGCGGTGTGTGTATGTGTGCACAAATATGAACGTGTACATATATAGATGTCTTTGAGTGTGTGTGTGTGTATGTGTATACATATTTGTGTGTGTGTGTATATATATATATGTATATATCTATGTATATATGTATGTATATATGTGTGTGTGTGTGTGTATGTATATATATGTAATTACTGTTTTAGTGTATAGTGGACTCAAAAATCACTCTTTTGAAAACATCTAGAATTTCAATGAAAAAAATTGACTACATCCATACAACTATTCTTTAATGAATACAAAAGAACAAGACCTGGAAATGTAATTATAATTTTTATTGAAGAATGTCAAAAACAACATCTGGGTTTCCAATTAAAACCTTGACCAATTCAAATACAAAAATTCTTTTTCCCTTCCCCACCTTAAAAGGCCACAAGGTCCTAAACAAACAAATCTGACCATACAAAAGCCATGCCTCTTTACCTCCCACTCCTTCTCAAAAATTTCTTTCTTTCTTTTCCCTTGCTTGGCAAAACCCAGAAAATTCTTTATATATAAAAAGGCCAAGAAATCTAACTTTAAACCATTTTTTGATAAATCTGATAACAGAAGAAAGCACTAAAGATGTAAATAAGATGTAAATAAATAAAAAGATATATATATAATCATCCAACATTGTGACTACCTTGTTATTCTAAATATATATATATATATATATATAGTGAGATCGTTGCCAGTTCTGCTGGACTGGCTCTTGTGCAAGTGGCACATAAAATATACCATTTCGACTGGCTTGTGCGGGTGGCACATAAAAGACACCATTTCAAGCATGGTCGTTGCCAGTACATCCTGACTGACCTTCATGCCAGTGGCACATAAAAGCACCCACTACACTCTCGGAATGGTTGGCGTTAGGAAGGGCATCCAGCTGTAGAAACTCTGCCAAATCAGATTGGAGCCTGGTGTAGCCATCTGGATCACCAGTCCTCAGTCAAATCGTCCAACCCATGCTAGCATAGAAAGTGGACGTTAAACGATGATGATGATGATGATATATATATATATGAGAAGAGATGACCACTAAGTGGACATCCATTATGCTAGAGATAGAACATCTACGGTCAAACCACAAAAGAAAAGAATGTTCTCTAGGGAAATTCAGCGCACACCAGAATATGAATTAATATCCAAATTATCACCCTTACTACTTAAATTTTATATATATATATATCTGTAAAAATATGTGACAATTATTCGGTAACCATGATAAAACTCCTAGTTTCGGATGCTGGAAACCCATGCCGCTATCTCTTCAGTTATCTGGTCATTCTTGGAAATGTCTGAACCACTCATTCACTTGTGTGCGGCTCATACACTCCTCTCCATGCACATTCTGCAACTTTGTGTTGGCTTCTGAGCAGATATTGCCATGACAACTTTCTCTGTCATAGTCAATGTGACGATCACATGATACACACGTTCCTTCCTATCACTGCTGTAAACAGCAAAAGTGAGCTAGAATGTTAAAACTTATTGTGCATGCACAACAGAATTCAAGGTCAGTCTGTGCCAAGTAGCTTCACTCTGCATGCTTTAGTTTCATTACTATGGCAACAGTCCGGATACTTATTGATCAGACCTTGTATATATTTATATATGAATTTATGTTTATCGTTATGTTTATACTTATATATGTATGAATTTATATTCATATTTATTTATATATATATATGTTTATTATACATTATATACATTCATACGCACACATACACATGCACATACACACACATGTATGTAGGCATGAATAGTTATGCTGTTAACTTAGAAATGGATGAAGTAATTGATGCGGTCAGTGTGTGCAATAGGTTAAGATGGGGCTTGTTATAGACAAGTCAACAGCAACATTTATTCTGAGTACACTCCACAACCAGGATTGACAGATGAACAGAAGGGCTGTTTCTATGTGAACCTTGCTTGCTTACTAACCTCAATGACATTTGACTGTGACTTCATTATCATAACCGATCATTATGAAAGATATTTGTTTCATGAGATCTATGGAGGTTATAGACATGGGAAGAAAAATGAAGTGGGTATAAAGCTTTTGGATGCAACTGGTCTGACAAACTGTAACATAATCTTCAAGAAATTAGCCAACCAACTCCTCTCCTGTTAATGTAGTGAACACTGAAGTCAGATTTCGTTCTTACTAGGAAATGAGATAGACGGCCATTACAGATATTTAGACCTTTAATGGTGAAGAATATATTAACAATGATGGCATTGACAGTGATATTTATATATACAAATATCATCATCTAGCATAGATCTGGCTGTGTGTTAAGTAGTTCGCTTCCCAACCACTTGATATTGGGTTCAGCTCCGCTGTGTGGCGCCTTGGGCAAGTATCTTGTACTATAGTTCGAGGCTAATCAAAGAAACTGAAAGAAGCTCGTAACATTGAGTCATCACGTATCTGAGATAAAGATTGGTCTCTGTGTTTTTGAATACATTCACATCTGTGTTTTGTAGATTCATAAGGCTTTACAGTAATGTATTGAAAAGATCCTTATTGTAGATGTAGAAGGTTTGGTACTATGCAGTTGCATCCGTCTTAGGGGGTTGGTATAGCTTTTAATCTCAAAGTCCGGTTCTAGACATTCAAAGATCTCCCATACATGTGTGTGTGTGTGTGTGTGTGTGTGTGTGTGTGTGGAAAGAGATGAAGGAATCAAGAGGAAGGTTAGAAAGCATGTAAGAATGTTGTTTATTGGGCAGGACCTAAGGAAAGAAGAAAGGGAAGGTGTGTAGATGCATGTTTGTGTGCATATCTGAGTCTGGAAGCAAGCATAAGATGGAATAATGTGTGTGTGTGTGTCCATGCTAGCGTGATGTATGTATATCTGTAAATGTGTGCAAGTGTACAGTTTCACTTTGGCTCTCCTTATTTTCGCTGATGTCTTTGAATCACCAATTCTTTCTTCTGTCCAACATTTCTGCTTCACAATGACTCACTCTTTGGTTTGCCAACCCCACAACACTTCATGCATTTCTGCTCTACCCACTTAATAATTACTCCCACACACCAGGAACCCTAGTCCTACTAATTATTATACTTCCACACACATTTATACACATACATACACCATACACATACGTGTGCAAACTTCCAGACACAGATGCATCTCAGTACATGCACCTACACACCAACCCTTTCCGCCCATTTTTAACTCCATCTGTAAAACAGTATTCCCACATGTTTTCTAATCTTTTAAACTTCTAAGACACTAACATTCTCTTTCTCCATTCATGCATTAAATTAATATAATTTTTGATCAAACTTTTTTTTATTTTGTGTAGTATTTTTTAATGCTTATGGCCTTTTACTCAAGATATTCAACACCTACGTGAACTTCCTCTGGATTCAACTTCAGAATCTCAGCTTTGTTTGCTTCACTAGATTACTTCTGAGATTAGTTTTGATATCATTTTACCACACACACATGCACAAACAGACACGCTTGCTCACTCACTCACACACACATGGCAAACATAAATAACTGTGTTGAAAATGAGGGCTGGATGTTAACAGAAAGTGGCTCAAAGGAAATTGAGTAATGACTGGTAGCACAAGAAGTATGGTCAATGGTAAATATGGAAGGTGGGGACATTGTTAAAAATCTGTCATAGGGGAAAATGGGAAGTAGCTCAATTAAGAGAGAATGATAACTGGCAGTAAAGAAAGAATGAGGATTTGATAAAATAATGCACAAGACTGAAATCTGATTGAGAGATGATTAATAATGTGTTGAGGAGCTAAGGAGAGCAGCAGGTGTCGGTTTGACAGGGACGTGTCAAATGAGTGGGGGACCAGTCATGAATGTATACATTATGCTTTTAGTACTTTATTTTCATCCTTTAGCACAGATGGGTGAGTCCTCTTGAGCACTGCATATCACTGTTTAACTTGTTCCTTTGTCATTTCCTTTATAGTGATAAACCATCACCAGTTTGTCCTTTGTCTTTCATAACTTTTGTTTGTAAAGGATCAGCATTTCTCCATACAGTTGTCCTCGTCCAAATGCATCACATACTCACTCCAATGAAGTCTTCTCTCATGCATATTACTTTTGGTTCATTTTATCCCCATTTTATTCTTAATATATTTGTACTCTGTTGTTCATGTCTACAGATATTGTGCATTCACAAAAGTATGCTTTCTTCATTTCTTTCTAGTCTTTGTGTTCAGTGCCCATGTCTCAATATTATTTAGTAGTGCAGTCTGTAAACAAGCATCATATAGTCTACCTTTTCATTCTGAGAGAAAAACTTTTTTTTTTACCAACAGAGATAAAGCTCCCTGCACTTTCTCCATCTTATATATTCTTTGGTACTTTCAGAACAACCTCCTCTGTTGCTAATTAGGTCAACAAGGTAACAGAGACTAGCTACTATCTGAAGGGACTCTCCTGGGTATTTGAGAAAACCTGTTTTCTGTGTGTTCTTTGTGTTTGTTTCTTCGTATTTGCCTCATGCAAAATCTCCACTCTCAGTTTTTTTTTTGTTAACCTACCTATGATTCCAATGCATGTGTATCCATTTATATATGACCACCTTCATCCTTTTGGATCTTTTTGACAAATAGTCTTGGAAAGTGATTGGTACATTTGTTGCTTTTTATGCTAGTGGACTTATTGAAGGCATCACTGGGACAATTAATCATCTGGATCTTAACAATGCTAAGCAGCTCTTTCTCTTTGTATTGATCTTTGAGCTCTGAAAATCAGGTGGGATGAATCTGGTTGAAGTGACTCTTATTTGTAAACATCTACATGTGGCAAGTGCTTACACTGTAGCATTATTAAGGGAAACAATTTGTAGCCAGTTTGTTTTGTATATAAAACCATCTGATTATGATCGTAATTTGAACCCACACTCTCAAAATTTTTCTTCCTGTTGAAATAATAATCAGCTGTTATATCATAATCAGCAACAACTTTATTTAAATGAATTCTTCAGCTAAAACTGTCACTTTGCTACCGATTCTAGAGACATAGAAAATACAGGACAGACCTGAAAGAGGTTTTGAGGGTAGGAGAGGGATAAATAAAGAGAATGGGACAGTCAGAGACAAGGGAAAGAGACTGACTGGAAATACAAAGCTTTTGATGAGGAGTAGGATGAGGGGTAACAATAAAAGACAAAGATATAGCGCTGTGGTAGTAGTTGAGAACAGGTGATAACTAGGTACAAGAGAAAGGAAAAAGAGAAAATGGACCCAGGCACATACACATGCACACAAACTTTCTCAAATATGCAATAGACACACATATATCATGTATTATATATACACAGGTCATTGTCACCTCACGACCACAATTGGTTCCAACTGAGTGGTCGTAAGTCGATTTGGTTGTAAGTTGGCCTTCATGGATTTGTTTTATATTTTTACATTTTTAAAGTACATTCTCAGGTAAAAGTCATACACAGCATTCTGCATTATACTATTATACTGGTGTTAGTCAAAAATTCCGGACTCTCAAGCAGTCGTCTTATAAACAAATACGAGATTGCCTTGATGTCTCCGCGATGGAATAGTCATCCAACACAGTGGCAATCAATAACCAAACCTAGGGGAAATGTTTGTTAGCTAACGTCATCCATAGACAGGTTAATTTCTAAGGAATTAAACCCATTAGATTTTAAGTGGATTATTTATTATTGCGGCTGGGTGCTGGTGCACCAATCATCATAAAGTTGACCAGTCGTAAGTCAGATAGGTCATAAGTTGAGGTATGGGTTTTGATGGTTTGACTGGAGCTGCTTTGGTATAGTTTCTATGTTCTATGGCTGGATGCCCTTCCTAATGCCAGCCACTTTGCAAAATGTACTGGGTGAATTTTTGTGTAGCACCAGTGTGCGCACACACACACACACATAGACTAATGTATACCTACATTCAGATATACTCACACACACATGCTGAATCTACTCTCAAGGCAGATTGCCAGGCAGTGAACCACAGTGATTTGTAACATTGTGGGGAAGAAGTGTGTATCTATGGATAATGATATACATAATCCTACTGATTCTGAAAAGAAAGATGTATGGATGTGCTACTATGAAAGGCAGTTATTTATGAAGGATGCCTGGAAGACAGCCTTCCTAGTTCAGACCAAACAGAGCAACCAACCATTGGATACCAAGATAGGAAGACTCTTGGATACCAAGATAGGAAGACTCTTGGCCCATCAGAAATTACCACTGAGATGCATATAATATTTGATGGAATAAGATCTGAACTAGCTACTTGTATAGCCAATCAGGTTGTACAGAAAGTGTCGTCACCATCAACTGTCAGAGCAAAGATTCCTTAGTGAACAGTGATCACAGCAGTATTAAATTGTTGGAATAGTTATAGAAAGAGTATTGGTTCAATAATTAGGAAGAGAGTTGACCTTAATGAGATGTAGTTTGGCTTTATGACAGAAAGAAGTACTACTGATGTCATCTTCTTAGTTAGACATCTACAGGACAAAAACCTAGCTAGGAATGAGCTGTTGTACCTAGTATCCGAGAAAATCTCTTCCATATGTGCTCTTAGTGTTTATTGCTCTCATGCATCAGCCAATTATAAAACCTGCTTTCTGTTAATCTGGACTTCTTGGAAGGCTTGCTGGCAATTATGACTGGAAGGTCATCGTCACCAGCAAGAACCGCATTGAGTTGAAATAAGCACAGGAAAGAAGTTATTAACATTCTGAGTCTTTCATTACACATGTTCCAATAATCTTTTACTGATTATATTTATCAAATGGAATATATCAAAATATAAGCAGACTGGAAAGACTGTCTTTGTATGTATGTATGCATGTAATGTATATAATGCATGTATGTTTGTGTGTGTGTGTGTGCGTGTGTGTGTGTGTGTGTGTGTGTGTGTGTGTGTGTTTGTGTGTGTGTGTGTGTCGCTCTCATTCCTAATTCTCTGCAAGAAAACTTTTTTGTGAGCACCACCAATTGGGAAGCACTTGGTATTATCATTAAAGGTGTAAAACTGAATATTACCAATTGGTCAATAACTGATGAAGAATTATGGATCTTTTGTTTGTTTCCTCTTTGTTTTTACATTCAGCATACATTATATCATTTGTTTATTCACCATACATTTTTCATAGCTGTAGAAACCTTGCCAGATCAGATTGGAGCCTGGCACAGCATACTGGCTTGCCAGTCCCCTCGTCAAACTGTCCAACCTATGCCAGCATAGAAAATGGACGTTAAACGATGATGATGATGATATATATATATCTATATATTTAGGGCAGAAACAACCTGTCTCCAGCATGCTTGAAGTGCCAGTACCTTCAAAAAAACTAATGCAAATGTTTGTATGGAGATGTGTGAACTTGCTTTGGACAATATGTACAATTATTTGGAATTATATTTCCCCATTGTGTATTGTGTTGACGAAGGAAGAAAGCTTATCTTTTGCTTTACTCCAGAAATTGGAACCAATTCACAATTAACGTGAGGTCTTTTTAATTTTCTCTCACTATCCCACTTTCAGCCATGTGTATATTTAGTTGGAGTTTTTGGTAGTTTTTTGAAGGTATCGGTACTTCAGGCATGCTGGAGAAAGGTCGTTTTCACCTGATCTCCCTTGATATAATTATATACATAGGTAAATTATTATTAATATAATATATTAATTGCCTATAAATTTTTATAGCATGCTGACTACTTGATAAAAATCATCAATGTGATTTTTATCCTTATATTCTTTTGTGTATATATATATATATATATATATATATATATTAGAAAAAAGTAATAAGGTACTCAGATATCTGGACGGTTGTACATTTACAGATTTTTATTAATATGTCACGTTTTTATAAATCATATATTAATGCTTGCATCTACTTAGAGTAGATGCAAGCGCTTATTATTTTTTCTAATATATAATACCTGTACATCACCTCCAAACCTTCTAATATATATATATATGCAGTCATGCTCAAACAAAGTACATATGTTTCTCACATTCCATGGATAGGAAAATATAAGAGATATATGCTATTTCCCTATCACACAGACACAAACGTCTATGTATGTTTGTATGGCTTTTCTGGAGCACCACTTTGAAGGGTTTTATTCAAACAGATTGGTCCCCAGTACTTATTTTTAAATCAGGCTCTTATTCTATTTTGCCTAACCACTAAAGTACAAGGATGTAAACATACTTACACTGGTTGTCAAGTGGTGGAATTGAGAAGAAACACAGACCCAAAGACACACACTCACACACACAACAGGCTTCCATACAGTTTCCATCTACCAAATTTGGTTATGAGATATTGGTCCGCGTGTGGTTATAGGAGAAGATGCTTGCTGAAGTTGTCTTGCAGTGGGACTAAATATGAAACCACATGGCTGGAAACTGAGCGTCTTAACCACACAGCTATATTGTAGTTGCGTGTGATTTGAAACTAAGTATTCTCCATCATTTTATCATTTCTTTTGGGGTTTTTTAAATGTTGTTTCTCAGTTGTTTCAATGTGTGAGTAAAATAGTAAACAATCTTGAATGACAAGATCATAAGGACACACTTAAGCAATCTGGGTTCGTGAGTACACTTAGGAAATATAATTGTGTCTAATCAAGATACAAGATCAATTTTTAAGGGGAGAGATTCACTGATACCATTGCCCTCAGCACTTAACTAGCACTTAATATTATTGACCCTGAAGAGATGAAAGGCAGGGTTCACCTCAGCAGGAATTTGAACTCAGAATGTTAAAAGTTGGAAGAAATACTGCGAATTGTTACATCCAGTACTCTACCAATTCTGCTGAAGTACCACCCTTGCCCTAGTAACTCTGTCAATACACTGCACTTCCTCTAACAATTCTGTCAGTACACTATTCTTGCTTTAACAATTTTTCCACTCTTATTTTTAGCCTTTCCTTTCTCCTCATCCCTTTTTTGCCCTCCCTCTTTCTTTTTTCTGTATTACCACTTATAACTTCATCCTTCATGATTCACTCCTATTTTCCTTACATTTCTGCAAACTGAGACTCACCGCTGCCCACACCCCCATTTCATTGCATTCACTTGTGTCCTCAACTCTACAATCTCTCTCTCTCTCAGGAACCTACCTACCCACCTAGCTACCCTTGATTCATTTCTCTGCCCCTATTTTTTCTTTGTTGTCTTTCTTGTACCTTGAGAGTATGCTCTCTGCCATCTTTTTCCTCTTCCTGGTGTAGTAGCCATGAATTTCTTCTACAGCAAGACAACCGTTCCTGACCCTCTTTCATACTTTAACTCTTAGCATGTGGCATAAAGGCACCTCCTTCTGTGTTACACTCCACGCTGTCAAAGAGTCCTGTGTTGTGAGTTACTTGGTGATTTCAAAAGTGCTACTGCCACAAATAAAAAGCACCCAGTACACTCTGTAAAGTGGCTGGCATTAGGAAGAGCATCCAACTATAGAGACCTTGCCAAAGTAGACATTGGAGACCAATCCCTTTCCCAGGTTAGTTGGATCCTGTCAAATCATCCAACTTTTAAATAATGATGACATATTAATTTTTAAATATTATATATATATATATATATACACACATATGAGTGAGTAGACAAATAAAAGCAAGGTACTCAACATGCTTGAAACTCAGAGTACCAAGGAGTCTGAATCAAGCCATTTCAATCTTATATATATATATATATATCATCAGTGTATCATATATCTGAAAAAGTAGCACACTCTAAGGTATAGAGCAATAATGTATTTATACTAGCCCCTTCCACCTCATATACCATATGTATAAATATAAATATAAACTATAAGTATATATGCATATATATATAAAATACAAATATTATGTAATAAAAAATCTGCCTCACCATATTCCATCTAACCCATGCAAGTATGGTAAAGTAGATGTTAAAATGATGATAATGATAACATGTTTTAAATATGTGTGACTATAGGTGTGTGTTTTTATGTGTATATATATATATATATATATATATATATATATATATATAAACACATATTTGAATATTTAATGTATATATCTATATACAGGGTACAGTGAATAAACTGTCGTCTAATTTATGCAGAAATGAAAATAACACTGACATCTTATTTTAACAGCTCTATTTACTAAAATTACTGGTGTGATGAAATTTATAATGCCCTCTTGTGAGAGACAGACTGGTCCAAGTATAGTATAAATAGTAACGATCTGAGTGAGTTCAACATTCTGAGTTTGCAGTTGATTGAAGTTCATGTTAGTTCATAGTGAAGTCAGAAGGTATCAGTTGGTTAGTTCAGAAGGAATATTGATTGTTGGTCTGCAAAGTGATTTGTTAGTTCATTACATTATTTTTACTGTTGTCTGGTTATCTTATTTATTGGCAATGAGGGTTTCGAAACTCATGTAGGTTATTCAACAATTTGTTCATTATACAGCTTGTTAAATAATGGAAGATCTATTAACTTCTGTGGTACAGTTGCAAAAGCAACAGCCAGAGTAGCAACAGGAGTTGCAGAAGCAAATATTACAGCAACAACAACAATTATTGGAGCTACATTCAAAGAAGTCCAAAAAATGAGGCAAGTTCATTTTCACCAGATGGTGTTTCAAACTAGATTAATGAATTCAGTTATAACCCAGAGCAGGGTATAACTTTTGCATCATACTACAGCAGGTACGAGGAGATTTTTAAACAAGATTGCAGATCACGGTCAGATGAACAAAAAGTGAGATTGTTATTGTGAAAATTAGCTCCATTAGAGCATGAATGTTACCGTAATTTCATATTGCCCAAAAAACCCAATGAAATTTGTTTTAAAGAAACAATAGAATTACTGTCTAACATATTTGGCGATAAAACTTCTCTATTTAACACTCAAAAGGAGTGTCAGAATATAACAGAAAAGAGAATGATGAATTTATCTCATATACAGGAACAGTCAAAAGGATGACATAAAGTGAAATGTGGACTAACGTCACATTTTGAGGGAAAACATGCATGGCAAAAGTCTTCATCACTAACAATGCAACTGACCTGTTTGGTACCGATTGGTTAGGATTATTTGATTTATGGGACCTCCCCATAAATCTCTGTTGTAAAAGCATAAATGGTTGTACTTCTAAAAATAATTTGTCTGAAGAGGTAAAGAGAAATTTTTTTAAAATTCTTCCACAAGTACTCTCAGACAAACTAGGTCTGTGCACAAAGACTGAAGCATGTTTTGAATTAGATGATAATGCTGCACTTGTGTTGAAGTCTAATAGGAAAGTGCCTTTTGAGGCAATAAGGTAAGTGGACAATGAGTTGGACAGAATGGAAAAAGAAACAGAATCATTGAAAAAGTGGATTACGTGAAATGGACAGCTCCGACTATGTATAAAAAAGAAATATAACAAAATTAGGTTGTGTGCCAATCTTTTGACCAGTTTAAATGACTGTTTAAAAATGAACCATTATCCACTACCAGAAGATATTTTTACAAAACTAAACAGAGGAGAAATATTTCCAAGACTCGATTTGTCTGATGATATCTACAAATCAAATTAGATAAAAAGTGCTCAAAGCTGTTAAAAGTCACCATGCACAGATGTCTACACAAATACAATATACTACCTTTTGGACTGAAGGTAGCACCTGCAATATTTCAACAGGTGATGGACACGATGTTGGCAGACTGTCAATTTGTTATTCCTTACCTTGATGATGTGTTAATCAAAAGCGAATTGCGGAATGAGCATATCAAACATGAGAAGGGTGTCTTTACAAAAATTAAGTATTATGGTTTCATACTCAGCGAAGGGAAGTGTAAAATTGTTTTTCCTAAAATCAAATACCTGGTAAAAATGGAAGATGTCTTGACTCGTCGAGGGCACAATAAAAAATATGCCTCCTCCAAAGAATATACCAGCATTACAAGTTTCCCTTGGCCTAGTAAATTACTATCAACAGTACATTCCAAATGTACATAGATTAAACAATTTACTAAAAAAAAGAAGTAAAATAGAATTGGTTGGAAGAGATAAAGAAAATACTAATTTCTGACTTGTCACCAGCACATTTCGATTCTAGAATGGACATTGTTGTAGCATCTGATGCTTCAAAGTATGGAATAGGAGTGGTCTTGCTACACAAATATACTTCATGTTCGCTGATAGCTGTGGCAAAAAAAGTATAGCAGATACAGAAGGAGGCTCTATCGGTTATTTTTGCAGTAAAAAAGTTTCACAAATTTCTACATGGCAGAAGTTTTTTTATTACAAACTGACCATCGGCTATTACTGTCATACAGCACACCAACAACAATGCTGGTGCACATTATTGTTGAACTACAGCTTTAAGATGCAATATATTCCATCGAAGAAAATTAGTCATGCAGTCTGCATATTGAGGCTAATTTCCAAGAGTGAGGAATTGCTAGAAGAGACCGTGATAGCACCATTACAGTCAGAAAATTAAGAAATATTGTGTATAGTATAATCCAGGAACTACTGTTGACAGTGCATGATATAAAAATGAAATCCATAGAGGATAGTTACATTACAAGAATGAAAGCAACATAAAATACAAATTCAAATAATTTCTCACTGTGCAATGTCTTAATGTACACGCAATGAGAAGTAGTACCAAGTGCACTAAAGAAATGAGTATTGCAACAATTCTACTGTTGGCACCCAGGAATGTCCAGAATGAAAGTTTTATATTGGCCAACTATGGACAGGGACTTTGAGAAATTGGTGAAAGCATGTAGAGGTTGCATGTTGACAACCAAAGCACTGCCAGTAAAATACCAATTGTGGCTGGAGACTGAGAGCCCATGGTCCAGGATACATATTAACTATGCTGGACCAGTGAATGGTGCATACTATCTAATCATTGTGGATAGCTATACAAAGTGGCCAAAGGTATGCAGATGTAATAAACCCACTGCAAAGACAACAATAAAGTTCCTGCTCAAGTTATTTTCTCAATACAGTGTTCCAGACACATTAGTTTCAGATAATGGAACACAATTCACAGGATATGAATTAAGAAATTTCTGCAAAATACATTCCATAAAGCACATCTTTACCCCATCCTACTACCCAAGGTCAAAAGGGCAGGTGAAAAGTTTTGTCAACACATTCAAAAGAGTTCTAAGAAAAGAGTTCTAAGAAAAGCTAGGAACGAGCTAGTTAATGACAAGGCACTAACAAAATTTTTGAGTGTATATAGAATAACGCCAAATCCAAATACTAATTAAGATATGCTACCGACAGAGTTAATGTTCTCATGTAAAATAAAATTGATCTTTGATAAATTACTGCCAGGATAAAATACATATAGAGGAAAGACAAGAAATATATTTGAAGGAAATACAAGAAATATTGCAAAACATTTCAAAGTAGGAGATAAAATTGATTTTAAAAATTACCAAAATGGTAAAGAAAGTTGGGAAGATGGCTGTGTAATCAAAAGATTAAGTAACATGAGGTATTTAATTAAAGGACAACGTTTGGAACATAAGAGACACCTTAACCAGTTAAAGATGAGAAATACAGAAAAATGAAGAGTTATACCAACGGAAGTCTTCTATGATATGTTTGAAGTGCCAGCACCAAGAGATATTAAACCCCGTACAACTAGCTTCAGGAAGGAGAGGTGCTAGAAAGAAAGAAAATAAAAATGAAAGAAATTCCACTTTCTCACAGTAGTCAAAATCTCTAAAGAGAAGATGTTGTCATGAGAGTTACGATTCTCTCTTGTGAGAGACAGACTGGTCTGAGTAAAGTATAAATAGTAATGATCCGAGTGAGTTCAACGTTCAGGGTTTGGAGTCGAGTGAAGTATGTGTTAGTTTGCAGTGAAGTCAGAATGTATTGGCTGGTTAGTTCATAGGAATATTGATTGTTGGTTCATAAAGACATTTGTTAGTTTGTAACATTGTTTTAGCTGTTGTCTGGTTATTTTATTTATTGTTTGTAACAAATTACGTTACAACAATTACATAAAAATATCTTGAAATACTAAAAAGTAAATTTATTCAATGAAATCGCCATTGGCTTCAACCTCAAACTCCAGATGACTTCGGAATCTCCTGCAACTCTCCTGGATGGTCTACTTGTTTAAGCTGGTGAATGCTACCATAATCCTTGCCTTCAGTTCATCTTTGGTTTTACAAGGAGTTTTGTTAGTCCCTCACTCAACTGAACCCCGCAATAATCAAGGGGGTTGCAGAGTGGGGAGTTAGATGGCCAGATGTTAGGGGGCTATGTGGCCACAGAAATCGTCTGACAGCTATACCTGGGTTCTCCTGTTTGTATGGCACGATGCAGAGTCCATGATATAGGTTCTTCTAGACATAGAGTCTTCCAGCAGCCACCGTCTTCACCCAGGGCAGCACTATCTCCTCCAGGCATTTGATGTAGGCCTCCATGTTGAGTTGAGGCTGTGTGGGAAGATGAACAGAGGCATAACGTTGCCATCATAAGTGATCACTCACTCAAGCTTTAACATAGTAACTAGAGTTACATATAGTTGAAATAAACACAAGAAGCAAGTTATTGATATTCTGAGTCTTTTATTACATATATGTTTCAATAATCTTTCACTGATCATATTTATCAGATGAAAGATATGGAAATATAAACAGATGGAAATGATTGTCCTCATATATATATATATATATCACAGAATCAAGCTTGAACAAAATACAAA
This sequence comes from Octopus bimaculoides, assembly GCF_046866305.1. NCBI lineage: Eukaryota > Metazoa > Mollusca > Cephalopoda > Octopoda > Octopodidae > Octopus > Octopus bimaculoides. The sequence continues at coordinate 115,595,398 of NC_142930.1, read as the reverse complement.
TGTGTTACTCACAGTTTCCTGGGCAGAAAGTATAACAGATATACTGTATGTACCAAAATATACCTGTGTGTTAGTGTTGTATATATTTCACCTTCCAACTCATCAAATGTAATAAGCTCTAGATCTGTGCATGCTTAATTGCTATCTCTGTCAACATCTGTATTTCACTAATGTTTTCTGCCTCCCACCACACTGCTTGAGTGAGAGGGATCATGTTGGATCTGTTAATATCCATTGTACTCATTCTTTTGCACCTGTACTTTTTCACCTATGCTTCCTCTGTCTCTTAGGTTACTTCTATATTGGCATTCATCACTCTTGCATGCTGCATTCACAGAGATCCATCTCTCTCTCACACACACACACACACACATACTCACAAACAAATACTTTCTCCCCCCCCCTCTCTCCCTCTCTCTCTCTCTCTCTCTATCTATCTATCTCTCTCCAGCATTTAATATATTTCACACCTTTTATCATGATACTTCATTATTGAGAGATTGCAATGAAACTGTTGGCAACTTATTCCTGCCCCAACTCTCTCTCTCTCTCTCTCTCTCTCTCTCTCTCTCTTTCTCTCTCTCTCTCTCTCTCTCTCTCCGTCCCTCTCTCTCTCTCTCTCTCTCTCTCCCTCCCTCTCTCTCTCTCATCTATGCAATATATATCTACCTTTTGTGTTCTCTCTATCACAATGCTATGCTAATGAAAGATTCCATCTGATATTGCCCCAGCTTCCACTCAATTTCAGTCAGGTATCCATCATTGTCTTTCCATTGTCATTTCAGGAACTCATAACTCTTGTCCTTTCACACTTTCTAACATTATTGTTTTCTATTACTTCTGCTCACCGTGAGATCCAACACACTTTTACCACTGAACATTTTATAAATTATCCGTCACTCCCCTTTCCCATTCCTCATCATTGTGACTGTTTCATTACACTGTACCAACACAGTACCCTCGATTCAATTTCTGCTTCTAACTTTCTCTCATTCTCTTTTTCCAACTGTCATCTCAATCATGCTGTTTTCCCTTCATATACATGCTTCATACACCCTTCCATTCTAATTCTTCTTTTGCAATCCCTGTCTTCTACCCATTTTTTTTTTATTCACATTGCCTTTCACAAATGGAGACAACGTAGAATAATAAGCACCTCTTGGTGTTTTGTAAGGTGCATGGCAACAACAGTTATGCTGTTGACATGACAGAATACACCCAGTATGTTTTGTAAAGTAGTTGGTAAATGAGTTGAGGTAATGTAGGTTTGAGATGGCCCTTAATTTTTTTTTCTTTTTGCTGAGGACATGATAATCTCTACAGTGCTGGTGCTATGATAAATGCACACAGTAGATTCAGTAAAGTGGTTGGCATAAGAGTAGAGGGAATGTAGAGAGAAGACTTGTAGTCATACCATATTGTAGACATAATGATCTTATCATGGTACTGTGATTAAAATGCACCCTATAATGTGGTTGATGATAGGAAAGACATCCAGCATAGAAACCAGTGCGATATATTTTCCCAACTCATCTAGGAGGGAAAATAACCCCAAATAAAAGCTAACCCAGACTATGTTGAAACATCTACCCCATGCATGAACAAAAAACTGGATGTAAAATGATGACAAGGATGATGATGATAATGTAAACTTGGCTTGGATTTTTGTGTTGTCACGTGTTTTATTCTAAAATTGGTGCAAATTTTAAAAAATGAGACTGCTTAGGGAATCATGTGATGAAATAATCAAAGTCAAACCACAATGTTCTACTTTTGCTGCAAATTTTCATAGAATTTTATTTTATGTTTGTAACCTATTTTTTAGACATAAAGAGATTCATAAACTAACTTGGATGCACCTTGGCCCCAAGAAATGGTAATATGATTATGTTCAAATTACAAGAAAAGATCTGAGTGATGTGAGAGATAAAATAAACTGAAGGTCAAATTAAGGGCCAAATCAAATTAAAATTTCATTGCATAAAAAGTTTTGATGTTACAAGCTTATTGAAAAATCTGTCAGGCTATATTCAGAGCAAGGATTTAAATTCATTGGCGGATACTTCCAAATGGGATGTCTTTAAAAAATGTTTACCAAATTTCAAAAGAAGTACCCAGGTTTACAAAATCCAAACTCAAGGACTGCTTTGAGGATGATAATAAGCATATACCAACTTTACTGCCCTAACAAACAGGCCTACATAAACAACACAGTCAAAATAAAAATCTGTTTGATACAATATAAAATGGATTTGTCTGTTTTGTTGTAAGACATGTTAATCGGTTGAAATATTTTCTGTAAAAATGGCTATGCCAAATTTTAAATATACCATGGAGAGACAATGTGAACAATGCTCTAAGCATAGAAGCTGTTTTGCAATGTAACAAGCTGAGATTGGCAATTTTTGTAGTCTTATATGCGATGGGAGAATTCCATAGCTTCTACTGTATGGAGAACTATTTTCTAGGAAAAGGTCTTGTTAAAATGCAAAGATGAATTACAAGGACTGCTCCAAATTGGATATGAAGTGTAGTATTCATGGGCAATGTTGGGAATACTTTGCACTTGATAATGCATCATTGAAAGAAAATGTAGTGAATCATCCATACGTTTCAAAGATAATCACAATAAATATTCATCATTAAATCTGGTAAGAGGAAACCACAGAGAGAGTGAGAGTAATAATCTCTTTAAACGTTTGCCCTATTCCTGAGTTTCTCTAACATTGATCTTGTTAACTGCTCAAAGGTACATGAATCAGTGTATGCTTGGAAATTTTTGCCACTTGAAAGAATATACGCTTAACAATCAAGCTATAAATGGTCTTATAATCAGTGAGCTAAAAAGTCACGTCTGTACACAATACCAAATGTTATAATTCTGCACTGTGTTTCAATGAGAAAAGACTTTTATGTTGTAACTATACTAAAAAGTACATTATCATCAGCTGAACTAAAATGCCATCACGTCTTTATTTTGCAGCTGATTAGCAAGCACTAGTCTTACCCAATATTGGTTTCAATTTCGTCACATATTATGTATATGTTTGCATGTATGTACATGTGTGTATGTGTTTGTCATATTTATCTATACACAAATATGTTATTTGTTTGTGTGTGTGTGTGTGTGTGTGTGTGTGTGTGTGTGTGTTATATATTTATCTGTATACAAATATTTTATGTTATATGTTTGTGTGTGTATGTGTGTGTACAGGGTGCAGTGAATAAACTGTTGTCTAAATTACGCAAAAATGAAAATAACACTGACATCTCATTTTAAAAGATATATTTACCAAAATTGCATAAAAATATCTTGAAATGCTCAAAAGTAGATTTATTCAATAATATCGCCATTGGCTTCAACCACAGCTCCAGATGATTTCGGAATCTCCTGCAACTCATCTGGATGGTCTCCTTGTTTAAGTTGGTGGGTGTTGCCATAATCTTTGCCTTCAGTACATCTTTGGTGTTACAAAGAGTTTTGTTGATCTCTCACTCAACTGTGCTCCACACATATAATAATCATGGGGGTTGCAGAGTGGGGAGTTAAGTGGTCAGATATTAGGGGTGATGTGGTCGCATAAATTGTCTGACATCCATGACTGGGTTCACCTGATTGTGTGGCATGTTACAGAGCCTTGTTGCCAAACATATGGCCCTTTAACAACCACCCTCTTGACCCAGGGCAGCACTACCTCCTCCAGACACTTGATGTAGGCCTCCATGTTGAGTCTCAGGCTGTGTGGGAAGGCAAATGGAGGCATAACATCACCATCACTAGTGATCACTCCAAACCCCATGTTGTTGACTGGATGTTTGATTTTTATCACTCTCAGTACATATCCTGAGATTGCACTGTCCTCAGATTGACACCCAAACACTCTGAAATGTTCATATTGGAGCTTCTGGTGCGAATGCCAAGCAGTACAGCATGTCGTTTCCAAATTTCTGGCAGAGTGATTTGTGTTATGGTGCTGTTTTGTCACTGACGGTGCCCAACTGACCCTACTATACTGTGTAGTCAACAAAATCAAAAACAAACAATACACATACGCGAAACTAAAAGTATAAAATGGCAGCAGCTTACCCATTGCACCCTGTATATATGTATGTATGTAGATATACATTATATGCATATACGTACTATATATTTACTCAAACACACATGCACACACACACAAATACATATATACTGTGTGTGTGTGTGTGAATATAGTGTCTTTGTAGTTAAATGTTGTGCAGCATCACGAGAACTTGATATTAACTAAATGATGAGATATCAGAAATCATCTAATGTGTCTGAATAATATGACAGACAATAGACAATAAGAGTTTTGCTGATATTTCAAGTTTTAATACTTAAACATATTGACAGTCAAGGAGATGTAGAAGATAGGCTTTTAAATAGATAGAGAGGCAGTAAGATAAATAAAGAGACAGAGATACAAATGAATTGATAGAGGGGTAGGTAGGTAAGTAGGTAGATAGGTAGTTAGTTAGTTAGGTAGGTAGGTAGGTAGGGAGGTACGTACGTACGTACATACGTAGCTAGGTAAGGCGGAAGAGAGGTAGGTAGTAGCTGGGTAGATTGGTAGTTAGGTAGGTAAGTAGGCAGAAAGATAGACATGTGGAGATTTGAATAGATGATTGGGTCAATAAGTAGATAGAAAAGAGGTTAGATTGATTCTTTGAGAGTTCAGTTAAATTAAATAAACTAAACCAGCAAATAACAGTAAAGCTGGGTGTGCTGTAATTATCGGGTTGTGGGTGTAGTGATTGTGATAGCTTCTTCCATACTATAGTCAGCTTTTGAACACTGGACTGTGTGCATATCATCATCATCATTTAAGGTCCATTTTTCCATGCTTGCTTGGGTTAGAATTTATCAAAGCAAATTTTCTTTGGCTTGATGGTCTTCCTGTCACCAACCTTCACCTGTTTCCAAGCAAAGTAATGTTTTTCTCATAGCTAGATATGTTTTCTCAGAAGATTGGAAACAAACAGCCTTGCTTATATGACAATAATGCACATTCACAACCATCATATAATACCCTGACGTGGGTATTATAACTCTCTCTCTCTCTCTCCCTCTCTCTCTCTCTCTCTCTCACACACACACACACACACACACACACACACACACACACACACACACACGATAAACTCCTATCAGTTTCTGTCTACTAAATCCACTCACAAGGCTTTGGTTGGCCTACTACCTGGGAGTTGGACATTGTTTACAATGGGTACATTTTATGGATTTTCTACCAACCCCTCTTTCTCATAAATGAGCCACAGCTATTTCCCTTATGCCCCTTCTTCCTTCCTACTATTTTTGCTTATGATATATTTACTTTAAAGCCCTTCAATTCCAGGTTTTGCTTCTATGTTTGGGATTTTTGCTTCAGTTCTTTAATTGCTTCTACTATAAGAGCCAAGTCCTCACAAAAGTTTCCTTGGACACCAGACTTAAATTACTCTGTTATGACTTGAAGGTCTCTAATAAACAGGAGGAGACTAACAACTGAGTCTTGATGGACTCATGCCTGCACATTAAATTCATCATTGAACTCATTGGTAACTCTCACTATGCTGTTTGCCCTTCTGTACTTATCTTGTACAGTCATCATCATCATTGTTTAACGTTCGCCTTCCATGCTAGCATGGTTTGGACGATTTGACTGGGGCCTGGCAAACCAGAAGGCTGCACCAGGCTCCAATCTGATCTGGCAGAGTTTCCACAGCTGGATGCCCTTCGTAACGCCAACCACTCCGAGAGTGTAGTGGGTGCTTTTACGTGCCACCAGCACGAAGGCCAGTCAGGCTGTACTGGCAATGGCCATGCTCAAAATGGTGTTTTTTATATGCCACCTGCACAAGAGGCAGTCCTCGCAATGACCTCGCTCAAATTTTTTTTTTTTCACCTGCCACCAGCACAAGTGCCAGTAAAGCGATGCTGGTAATGATCACGCTCAAATCGTGCTATTTACATGCCAATTCATCAATTTTTAGGTTTGTTAGTGAATATCAGATTACAGAGCAAAGGACTCTACCAAAATCTTCTCCAGATCAATAAATGCTTGATATAAGGGCATACTTCTAGATATGTACTTTTTTTTGTATGTGTTCCACTAATAATTTACCATCAGTGGTAGTTTTCCTGAGACAAAGCTGAACTACATTTCATCAAAGCTAATCCTGTCCCTAATCAGTTTTGTCATAATGCTTTCTATAATTTTCATAACCTGATCCAACAGTTTAATGCTTTTACAGTTTCTGTTTTCTTATGCATTTTCTTTGCTCTTCTAGCAGTTATATGATAATACTGCAGACCCAGTCGTTGGCTTGAACATCTTCTATTGTATTGTTTGAATTATTTTTCGATTGACTATCCTACACCATATTTCTCCAGGTAGTTTATGCCTCTTGGTGACTATCCTCAATGGTTTAGTTAATTTCCCTACATTCACATTCCTAAATGCTGTCAACTAGATGAAAGATCCTTTTGTAGGGCTTATATGATGTAGGTGTTCCCCACACACTTTCCATATTCCACACTCTCTTCCTAGCCTGTTTCTTTCCAGTGCCAGTGAAAGCCAGTCTACTTTTATCATTCCATATATACTTCTTAATAAAATCTTGATTGCTGATTGTGTGTGTGTGTGAGAGAGAGAGACACAGAGAGAGGGTGAGCATTACATTTGTTATATATATATATATATATATATATATCAATTACATCATCATCATCATCATTGTTTAATATCTGCCTTCCATGCTGGCATAGGTGGGACAATTTGACAAGAGCCAGCCAAGCAGAAGCCTGCACCAGTCTGTTGAGGATGATTCAGTCAGCATAGGTGACTGGGAGATGAGAGATAGAGGACTGAGTGATAAAAAGGTGCATGAGAAGGGAGATGAGGAATAGGTCGATGAAAGGGTAGTCATGAAGGGTCTGCAAATGTAGATTTAGCAGGGTACAAAATATTTTAATCTCAAAACACTACCCTCTTACTACAGTACATTTTTCTGTGGGTAATTGAGTTTTCAGCATCACCACATATTAATAATCATTACAGTCTATTGCTGTCTCCTCTGTGAGATTCAGCCTTCACTAATATGTTCTAAATTCTCCTTAGTCTTCCTCTTCCACATTAATTTGGAGCAGTTTGCACTTCCTTATGCAACAGCCATCCTCCATGCACATCACATACCGACACCATCACAGCCTTCTTTCTTGTACACTGCACCTGATTTCTCTTATAGCCAGTATCCCTCTCAGCTCAGTTGTACTCTGGTATTCATGCACATCTAGTGGAACATGCTAGCTTCATTTCTTTCCAACCATCACACATCTTCTGCTTTCAAGGTCTACAACTCACTGCCATGGAGCATTGCAGCACTTTTTCCATAAGTGTCATATAATCTGTCCTTCACTCCAAAAGAAGGGATCTTAATTGCCTGGAGAGGCAATTCTACCTGAACTTTTTCCAATGCAGTCTAACCCTGGGTACTTAACTTTCTGAATAGCTATTTCCTCTGCTAATTATGATACCTAGGTAACAGAAGCTATGAACTATTTCAAGTGACCTTTCCTTGCATATCAGAAAATTTATTTCTGGTATACTCTTAGTATGCATTGCTCCAGTGCATCTACCTCATACAAAGCATGTTGTCTCCATTAACCTGCTGGTGGTTCCGCTACACTTGTTGTATCTCTGTAGAATTCACTGAGTAAAGTGAATTCCTACCTATTCCTTTTCAGCATATCATACAATGCCATTTCTCTGGTGTTACTAGAGTCCTGTCTTCTTTCTTACTTTATAACACCTTAGTCTTTGAAAAGTTTACACTGACACTTCTCACTTTTAAGTTTTGCTTCCATTTCTGGTGATTTTTTGTTCTCTAATTCTACTATAGATTGAGATATAAAATCTAAATTCTCAGCATATAGGAAATTCTGTGGACATTTGGTCTTAGACTCCTCTGTGATGGCCTGTAGGATCATGATGGACAGAAGAGATGTTGAATACTGATTCTTGCATGCTAAATTCATCACTGAAGTCATTGTTGACTCTCACTTTATTTGCTGCATTTTTGTACATAGCTTGTACAACCCTCACAAGTCCTTCTTTTACACCTTGTTTCCTTAGTGACTGTCAGATTGTAGAGCATAGCCTGGGTATAAAGCCAAACTGCGTTTTACCTTGGTTAACTCTGTTTCTAATCAATTATGCAATGACTCTCTCCATGTTCTTCATAATTTTGTCCAACTATTTGATGCCTCCACAACTTCCTCTCTCTATATAATATCTCTTTTACCTTTGTAGCAGTTTACAAGGATATATAAATATGCATCCTTAAATGTATATATATTACATATATTACATGATACACACACTACAGTGTTACCTGTCATATAACAGGAAACTTTGGAAGTATTCTTTTGCCACCATGAGTAATATCAGGAAACATGGCATTTATGCAATAATTGTAATTTAAATTTGATCAAATGTTTTGGTGATTGTACAAAATGATGAAATGAAGTCTAAGAAAAATATTTATTAACTTAATATAAAGTTGAATAAAACGAATTTCTCATTTGTATATTTGCAATAAATATGATATTATTTTTCTGAATTTTATTTGTACAGTCACAACTATTCCATTGAAAACCTATCTCTGCAAATTTCATTAACAACTTCATAATTTTCTCAAAGGTGTAAGGTACTCATGCTGGACCTCTTATGTTAATCCTCCTTGTAGCTTTCTTTTACCCTCTTCTCTCAAAATAATATAAAATGTTACTTGAGAAATTTACCAACCAGCTACCAACATTTATATTGGCTGTTATTAAATATATTTTCTCCCTCACTGTATGTAGCATTCTTATACCCATTATCTCACCCTATAAACTATTTACCAAGTTTATCTTTCTAATTAAACTGTAGTTATGCCTCTAAGTGTATGCATGTGTGTGACTTTGACAGAAGAGTGTATGTATGTGTGTGGAAGCATGTGTCATGTATTTGGTATCTAACAACTACATAACTTTTTCTCATCTCTAGCTTTCCCTGTACGACCACATGTCAACTTCTGCATTCCTCCATCAACATCTACTTCTTATGATGCCTCTCTCTCTATCTCACTTTTACATTCACTTGTTCTCACTTTATGATATAAAGTATGACAGAAGCTGTCAACCAATCAACCAGTCAACAGACATTCATATTGGCTATTATTATTATTATTATTATTATTATTATTATTACTAAGTCAGTGAACTGGCAGAATCATTAGCACACTGGATGAAATGCTTAGTGGTATTTCAACCATCACTATGTTCTGAGTTCAAATTCCATTGAGGTTAATTTTGCTTTTCATCTTTACAGGGTTAATAAATTAAATACCAGTGAAACACTTGGGTTGATGTAATCGACTATTCTCTTCCCCAAAATTTCAGGCCTTGTGCCTATAGTAGAAAGGATTGTTATTATTATTATTAGTAGCAGTAATAATATTAGTATTGTTATTCTGTAGGGGGAGTTGACTTTGCCTCTCATCCTTTTGGGGTCAATAAAATAGGTACCAGCTGAACACTGTGCTTGATGTAATAGGCTTGCCCATTCCTTGTGTCAAAATTTGAAACCATTATCATTCTTCTTCTTATTATTATTGTTGTTGTTGTTGTCATTCTGAAAGACTCTCGGACAGCTCTTAATTACCGGTTATTCTTTACTTGAAAGCAGGCAATAACAAATCACCAAAGGTTTCAAGTAGTGCCTTCTCCTGTGACTCAAAGAGACAATACTCTCCTTAGAATGGGAGCTGTACCCAATGATGCTGTCTTCTGGATCATCTTGAGCCTGACAGCAGCTTCAATATTCTTAATATGTTTTTCAAAGCCCTTGGAAACTGCTCCTAATGCTCCGATTACCTTCGGTATCACTATTACTTTCCTCATGCTCCATAACTTTCCTATTTCATCCCACAGTGGCTGGTATTTCTCAATCTTTTCTATTTCCTTACATTCCATCCTTGAATTGCCTGGTATCACAACATCTATTATCTTTATTTCTTTTTCATTTTTATGGATGAGCATGATATCTGGTCATCTTGCCTTTATGAGTATTTTGTAATGTCTTCTATTACTCTCTCTGGCTTGTGTTCATAGCATGGTTCGGCTCTCTTGAGGTTTACTTCATCGCACAACAGCCAGTGGACATATCGGACCACATTGTTGTGTCTCCTTTTATATTCATGTTGTGTGAGCTGACAACACTCACTAACAATATGGCTTATACTTTCTCCCTTCTCAGAGTACATCTTACACTGTGGCAATTCAGTGCTTTTATCAATGTGATATTTGGAGTAGTTTGTTCTGAGAGCTTTTCTTGAGCGCTGCACACTAATGCCTCAGTTGGCCCTTTTAAGTCTCCTTTCTGCAGCCATTGTCAGGTTCTATTCCAATCAATCTCATCTTTATTGTTCAAGAACTGATTGTGCATTTTCTTGTCCTGCCAAATTTTCTTCATCTGCTCTCTCTGGTCTTTCATAAACTGTGTTGGATCTACGGCTTCATTCACTTTTAAGGTTCCCTGCATTTTCACTACTTCAACCATTTCTTCTTCACTCCCCTTGACATACCAAGCCAGGCTATTCTCCTCTTCCCTTACACAACCTTCACAACACATCAATCCCTGTCCACCTTCCCTCCTCTTTACATATAATCTTGACACATCACACTTGGGGTGTAGTTCCTTGTTCATTGTCATTAATTTACATGTTCTCCAGTCTATCTCTTGTAATTCATTCTTCTTCCAAGATACTATTCCTGCCCCATATTTCATCAAAGCAACTGCCCACATGTTAACTGCTCTAATTTTATAGTGGTCATTTAGATTCGACTGGAGCACAAGCCGAGTTCTCAAATACTCTTTCTTGTACATTTCTTTCATTTTGTATTCATTCATCTTATCTCTTTCAATGATACCCAGGTACTTATATCCTTCCTCTCCGATCTCTCTTATAGTTTCACCACTTTCCAGCTGGATATCACGGCTTTTACTGATTTTCCCCCTTTTGAGAATCATTACACCACATTTCTTGATCCCAAATTCTGTGCCAATATCTTTGCTAATCATCTGCACAGTTTCCATCAAACTCCCAATTTCTTTCTCAGTCTTAGCGAATAGCTTTAGGTCATCCATAAACCACAGGTTGTTTACTTTCACCCTGCCTAGCATGTACCCCAGATGCATCTTTCTTAAAACACTCATTAATGGCAGTATTCAGACAACAAATAGGAGAGGCGACAGATTGTCCCCTCAAAAGATTCCTCTTTAAATATTTACCTCTCCTAGCTTATCTCCCTCTACTGTGAGTTCAGTTTGCCATGTTGTCACTGAGTTTTGTATTAACTTCAGGATATTGCGGGAGACCTTAAGTAGTTTAAGGCTTTCAATAATCCACGATTGTAGGACCATGTCATATTCTTTCCTGTAGTTCACTCATGCCATCGCCAAATTTTTGTCTCACTCTTGCAATCAGCCAAGGTAGTCTTATCGATTAGTAATTGATCCTTTGTTCCTCTGCTCTTATGTCTACACCCTTTTTGTTCCACTGGTCGTAGGTCGTTCTCATCTAGGTACTTATAGATATTGTTTGATATGGTGCCCGTCATCAGTTTCCACATCAGTGGCAAACAAGATATTGGTCGGAAATTTCCAACCACATTCCCTTTACTTGGGTCCTTCTGGTATAGTATCCTTCTTCCATTTGTCATCCAGGCCAGTACTTGGATGTCACTACTCAGTATTTCATCCATCTGTCTCACAATTCCCCTGTGCAGAGCTGTCAAGTTTTTAAGCCAAAAGCCCTGAACCCCATCTGTGCCAGACACTTTCCAGTTTGGAATTTTCCTGCATTGATCTCTAATCATCTCCTTGTTTATTCTGAAATCCTCCTGCTGATACTCTCCACTCTCCTCTTTGAATGTCTTTAACCACTCTACTTCAGTTTCGTGTTGTTTCTCTCAAGACCATATGTTTGTCCAGAATCTTTTGCTTTCTTCAGCATCCGGCACAGCTTTTTCACCTTTTTCTTTCCTATCCAGTTCCTAATAGACTTGTTTCTGATTTTATTCAAAATGTTTGTTTAATCTGTACTGCTCAGTTATCTGTTCATATCTCTTTAGTTTATGTTTTTTAGCTTCCAACCTCTGTTTTAATTCCTCAATCACAACATTGTTTCCCTTTATCTTCACCCTATACTTCCTCTCTAGCTCAAAATATTTCTCTCGCTGAACTTCATTTCTGTTTTTTACCATTCCAGAATATTAATATGCTTTCTAGTCTCGTTAATAGACTGCATTATTCTCCTTTTCCATCATGGTTCCTTCAGGTTATATTAACATTTACCTTTGGCTTTCAAACCAAACTTCCGGGCTATAAAGATCAAGATTGCATTTTTCAGATTGTTGATGTTTGTGATGTTGTCATTCTTGATATCATCATTTATCTTCCTAACTCATTCGTTGAGTCTCCTTCTGTCTACTTTTTTAAACCCCCATATGAAAGCTCTGTTTATCAGAGGTCCAAATATCAATGATTTCATTTAAAATGGATATCTGTTCCATCACTTTCCTGATCAAAAATCTCAGCCTCATACTCATTTTCTTCCTTTAACTCTACTGCCATAGTTTCACTATCTGCATTCTCTTCCTTATCTTTCCGTTCACTGCTGGTCTTACTGTACCTAAGCACCCGTCTGTTAATGCTTTCTAGTTCAACTGGAGATAACCATTTATTCTTTCTGATGGCTCTAGCTTGGTCACACAGATTCTGTTCACTTAATTCAAATAGGCCTCTGTTGCTCCATCTGTGCATTCTTTTCCTATATCCCCTAGCAGGTACTTCATTATCAGAAAGTAGCACTCCATTACAGCCACATTCATTTCTTTCATCCACCTTCTTTCAGCAGTTGCTTGATGACAATTGGGTCCATGCTGCTCACCTGTGGGGCACCCACCAGGTGAGAGACCTTCACAAGGCATTCCAGCCTCATTCATGCCATTCTTATTTCTATTTTTATTTGACATTTCAGCACTCATGATGAGAGTTAGTGAATTTTAGGTTACACAACCATCAGTATTTTATTTTTCCTGTGACACCATCACTGACAAGATCTCCACCCTAGGATATAGGATTCCTGTAATCCTGGTTTAATTTTTGGAGTCTCCATCTTCTAGAAGGAGTGTTCAAGCATTATGATTGCTTCTGCCTCTTAGGTATATGCTATTTTGGTGGCCGTTACCTCATAAGTGTTCATTAGCCTTTATACAGGTCTTGTTCTTCTTCTTGTAGGGTGTCAAAATAACAAGAATCATACACCCTCCTCACAGAGCAAGGTTTGCGGGGTTGCCGGTTTAGTTGTCAACATCCCAACCGAAGAAAAAAATAAACAAATAAATACTTCAATCCCTGTCTGAATACAGGGAAGAGGTGGTGGGCACATCAGCCTCATGGCAAAGCGGTCTTTTTATCACAGTAGCTAGATAGAAATATTTGGAGAAGATAAATAAAAAAAAAGAAAAGGCGAAGAGGAAATGTTTAAGAAATGTACTACTAGCTTCATGGCAAAGCGGTCTTTTCATTATTATTATTATTATTATTATTATTATTATTATGATTATTATTATTATTTTTATTTAAGATATTGCACAGTATCCAATATCATGATGTTGATTGAAGATATTGTGTCTACCAGGGGTTTGTACTGTCTGTCAAGTCACAAGAACCCCAGTCTGACAGTACTTTATGCAATATGCCTGAGCTTCTGATGATGATGATGATGATGATGATGATGGTGATGGTGGTGGTGGTGATGGTGATGATGTAATTCAAGCATTATACAGCCTCTCCCTGGCTGAAATAATAATGCAATCACATTTTTTCGATGCTATTGACATATGGAAAAAGGAGGAGGAAGTTTTCCTGATGAACCTTTTCATACGTTATTGATTCTTTCTCAAAGAAAATATACCTGGCTTCCTTTCTGCAACCACTAGCATAGTTCAACTGATATATATATAAAGCAGTCGCAAATTTGATTAACCGAATTTGCATATTTGTGCATTGACAGCTTGTCATTAATTAAACAATATCTATCTCATGCACAACAGTGTAAATCAGAAGAACTGAAATATTACAAAGCTTCACTGTAGGTTTTGCCCCATAATCTTTGTCTGACCAATGTCTTTTAAGTGAATTTAGGAAATGGAAGCTGTGTGGAAGTCCATCGTGTGTGTGTGGGGGGGGGGGGTGTATGTATCTATATGTGCGTGTGTATATATATATATATATATATATATATATATATATATATATATATATCATCATCATCATCATCATCATCATCATCATCATTTAATGTCTGTTGACCATGCTGGCATGGGTTGGATGGTTTGACTGGGCTGGCATGCTCGAAGGCTGCACCAGGCTCCAGTCTGATTTGGTTTTCTATGGCTGGATGCCCTTCCTAACGCCAACTGCTCTGAAAGTGTAATGAGTGCTTTATATGTGCCACTGGTATGGGTACCATTTGCGCGACACCAGTATCTGCTACGACTGTGATTTTGCACGGATTGACGGGTTTTCTTCTCAAGCTCAAAATAATGCTAAAGTTCTTGGTCATTTCCTCCGTGAGGTCCAACACTAGAAAGGAACCCAGCCACTTTGCTGCCATCACACCCAATGCTCAGAGAGAGAGAGAGAGAGCAAAAGAGAATATATAAATTTTACAAGGAAAAGTCACTATCAACCTTTTCCTTTTAAAAGTTAATAAATATATACGTAACTAAAAAGTATTGAGTAATCCTTTGGTTTGCTATTAAATTGTTGTTATGTCATTTGACTTACTAAACAATCACTTTCATTTATATGTTTTCACAAGATGAGTTTTACATAAATAATACACAAAAAACAAAAGGGAGAAAAAGAAAACATCACATGTTACTTTAAGATTTTCATACGAGAAAAGTTTTTGTGAATAAATTTTAGCGTATCTTGTGACCAAAAGAGGTTTTATAGCAGGAGAAAAATCATATCTGACTGGCATCCGGGTTTTTGCTGTCATTTGGCTTATCTAGGTGATTCTTCCATCATAAGTAAAGACTATGTTTGATTTATTTCAGATTAATTGATAAAATAGGCACATTATGCATGACATTTCCAAAGGGAGGGACATAACTTTTGGTCTGTGTTTTCTTTTTCTCTTGCTTCATATGTACTTTTAATAGGAGTATATGTTGGTTAATATTTTCAGGAAATAATATTTATACTCATATAGAACGAAGGAGCTTCTTTTTATTAATTTCATTACATTGTTTCAATATATTATATTAAAGTTTTTATGATAATGAGCTAGACAGTAGATTGAGTTTATTGACAAAAAATAATAATAAAGATATTATTCTAATCTTATATCATCAAAGCATCGAATCATTTTTTATGTTGTTCTCTTTGAATATTTCGTGCAGCTGTTTTTCGTTCATATTTTCTCATCATACTGAATTCTTTTGCCTAAGTTCTTCCTGATATTCTCCTTGCTGTTGTTCGTTCATATTAATCCTTCACACTTCTCTCAATGTCGTTGCCTATAAACAGCTATGTTATTACTGTTCATGTGCCCTATATGTATCTGTTTACTGTCTCTTCAATATTGTTGGCAACTTTCACATTCTTACTCATTCATGTGTTGGCTCTTCTTACTCATTGGTTTGGTCTTAAATTCTTGTTTTTCCTGTCTGTTTTACTGTCATCTTTTATCTGTGTTGTTTCATTCATTTTCTTGCTACTGAAAGTCTTTGATTTTATTCCATGGTGAATCATAATTAAGTATAAAATAAGAAAAAAATTCATTGTGCAAAATATCTTACAAAAGCGCAAAAAGATATTAAGTAAAAATTCTTTATTTATCATAGACAGAGAAGGACTTGTACCTCTAGAGACTAATAGTTTTGTCTACAGTAGCAAGAAAAATCTAGTGGGTTCTTTTGTTTCAAAACTTCCAACCCAAGGGAAATATTAGCTTACAGGAAAACATGTGTTGGATGGCAACAAAAAGAGCATCTGGCTATAGAAAATCTGCCTCAACAAATTCTTTCTGATCTATGCAAGCATGGAAAAGTGGTCATTAGAATGATGATGATGTAATATTGGAAATGTGGTGGTAATTGAAATCTTGCAAATATCAAGCCTTTAAATTTGGATACATAGATAATTAGAACCATTATGAAGAATGTAAACAAAATAAAGCTTCTGCCAAGGCAATCTCATTATTGTCAGTAAAGGTAACTTATTCAAACAATAAATATTTGGAAAAAAGGAAGATATATTTGCTGTATGGGTAGATGATGAAAAGAAATGCAACATGAACTTAAACTAAGTGATCATTACAATCATTTATATGATGAAGAAGATTATTTAAAAACATTCATAGCTAGCAGTGTTTGGTATGATAGATTCAAATGTGTGGCTTAACCTACACAGCATCTGCATTTCTGGAGACTCTTCAAATGCAGACATCCAAGCAACCAGGGTGTTTCCCCAAGGTTCTTAAGAATAGCATTGAATAAGGCAACTTCTCTCCCCAACTTATATTTAATGTAGAAAAAAAGAGAAGACATCATTTAGCTCTGCTACTTGGTGGTAATCTTTCAGTAGACTTTAATAATATCAAGGCCTAATATTGTGGCTTCATACTACCATTGTATTTTCAAGCAAACCAGCAACTCTGCTGGGGGCTTGTTGCTTGATTGTATGCTACATACCTTTGTTGTGCAGTTTGTTTTGCTTGATATCAACATTACCTGTGTCACTGGATACTAGTTCATTTGCAGCATTCATACCCAGTGATGATTGAAGCATCCCTGCCAGAAGCTTGGTTCATAGTAGAACTATTTAAAAAGGATGACAACTCAATAAACTTTGCAGATATGAGTTATAGAAGTGACTTTCTCTCAGTTTGTCATGTCTTCACTGAAACGGTATAAAATATCCAAAGTATATGAAAACATATGCTGCAGCATGTAACAGCATCCATGCTGACAGATCCATTGTGTGCTGACAAGCTTAGCTCCAATGGATATTCATATTTTCCTTCTTGTTTTGAGTACTGATGCACAGTAGCCTGAGCTATAAAGTGGTAGAGTTGCTACAGTATGGTGAAAAATTCTCTTCTAACCTTTATATTTCATATGCAGTCAATCTCAAACAGGTGAGTTGGTGTTACACAATATATGTTGACTGCAAATAAGACCTTGGCTTGCAGCTTCACTTGAACATCCATTTTTTCCTTTATTTTTTGCTCATCATCAAAGGGTCAGCATAACATTGGTAGCACATAACTGGGTCTCAACACCAGTAGATTTCAGCACTGTATAGATGAAGCTGCTAATTGTCAAATATATTCTTTGTGGATAGCATTGCCTGAAAACATAAACTACAAGTTATAACTATTCAGTTTCCAAAATGCTCTTCTTTCATCTTTTGATAATGCAAAAGAGTCTTAGACACTTGGACCATTTCTTTCTTTAATTACTGATACCATTATAGGAAGGAACTAATTTTCAAAATTATAGTGTAAATATTTTTCACTGACAATTAAGTTATATTTGATATCATGTCTATTATTTCTTGCATATTTCTTTGTACTTTTCACCATGTTCACATCTTCTTTGGGAAATATGTTGTGGTGAAGTTAATCATAAAATGAGGCCCATGTGAGTAGATGGTGCATGTATGCACAAATTTGCTTTGAATGGGCTTTGTTGATCATGTATTAGCACAGATGTATTCCTTTCTTAAAGATTTCTATTGCAGTCCTTCCTTTTAGAAGAAGCTATCTTTTCATCCATCGTGCAATTGTTGTGAATAAGTGTCAGCATCATAAAACATGGTCCTTTGTTTCTAATCTTCTATGAAAACATGTCCAACCATGATGGAATATTACCTCGCTTGTGAACATGTGTGGGTTGGCAACATGTAGGGCATTTGGCCATAGAAAATCTAAATGAATTCTGTCTGACCTATTGGCATGAAAAAGTGGAGGTTACAATCATGAGAAACAGAGAGAGAGAGAGAGGGAGAGAATCATAGTGTCGTAATCTAAGAATTGTAAAACAGATACTAGTATTTGTCACACACTGTACTAACATTATCTGATACAGAAGTCTATATTTGGTGTAGAATGTGAAGACATTATATCAAATGGTGATAGTTTACTTAAGTTTCACTTAGCAATTGCTCGCAGTTGTACAACAGCTACACACTCTTTAACAAACTCACCATCAGTGTATGGCTTCACTTTCTTTGTAGTTAACTTGCACATTTCATAACTTCTGTTAAGGAAATCTTTTTATTATGTCATTTGAAATAGAATGCTGTTTGCATAAAGTTTCTTTTAAAATTGATAGAAGTTTTTCCTATTCATTATGCTTGATCAAATTGTAGGCTTTGAAGATAGTAGTTTTTATAAACTACATCTGAATCTACAAATAATTCATACTATTTTTGATATAGTTTTATTAAAAATAATTATATGTCTATTTCTCATCAAAGAACTAAAGTCAGCAATTCATTTTCTCAGTTCTGTCATAGAAGGGATTTTATCTATGCGGTTTATAAACTCATTTAAAAATCTTTAAAAAAAAGCAAATGAACTACAAAATTTTATTTGGTTATCACAAATTTATTTATGCCTTATGGGCTATTGAAAGCAACTTATCTTTAATCAATGTTTTTCAACTGTCAATGTTATATGTATATATATTTGAAAACTTCGTTAGCAAGCTGTTTCAAACTTAAAATGAAGGTAAAATTTCACCTATGGGTAAAGGGTTTCCTAATCTTGACGTAAATAATTCAATTATTGGAGTAATAAAAATTAACTGATAGCACATGGCATAACAAAAGAAGAACAAATAAGGATAATTAAGAGCATAACTAAAACTGTTGAATATGTGAAATTTTTGGTTGTATGAATGGAATTTGTCTTAGATAATTTTTATGAGAGTATACATTTATATAATACAGTGATATGTTTTTGTGAGACTCAATCATTGGTCCAATTCCAATTTCTACTCAAAACTACCTAATTCATCTCACAAATGCCGTTATAAGGGTATGAGTGTCACATCATCTTGTTTTTCTGTTTATGTATGTAATTATATTAATTTAATAAAAACATCTACTTACTATTCATTATGGCCTTACACTCCACATTATTTTATGAGACCTATATATATATATATATATATATATATATATATATATATATATTATAAGGTTTTTAAACTTTTAAATTTTCATATAAAAGTTTAAAAACCTTATAATATAAATATAAACTGTGAGAACGACCCTTAAGGAATCTAGTTAATTATCTCCTAAGGTAAGTTCTTATGCTATATTAGTAACGGTTGCTACATCCTCTGGAAAAATATATATATATATATATATATCAATGTGTTCAATCCTCTGGGAAAGCCATCAGTGTCTCTCCTAATTTGTTTATTCATTCATATAAAAATGTTATTCATGGAAATCATGCAATATTTCAATAAATTAAAACAAGGAGCATGTAAGTTATATCTAACTTTTCATTCAAATGTAAATGTAGAATGTTTTGAAAAAAAGGTAAACGCTTCATAAATTTCATATTTTCTTTTTCATTTAATTTAGGTGTGCCATTATATAAAACAATATTTAAAACTGAATCTAATACAACAGAGGGTAAATCCAAACATTTCTACAAAGATATTCACGTTTTCACTTTCATTATGTGTATAAATTATTCACATATAGTCATAAATAAGAAATCACCTATTTTCACAAATCACTTTGAAATTTCTTGTCATCTAAATTATCTTTTTTTATCATTATTTTGTGAGAATTCATTCATCTGATATCACTAAAGAAATATAATGATGACTGTTTGTGTTGGTACTGTCTGTGATTCTTTAGATATATTTTTCCTGATGTTATCACTCAGTATATAGTATATCTACTGAAATAACTCACTTCACAATTTCAATGTTCACCATATTTAGTTATTTTGTATTTTTAGCATCAGTCATTGTAGTCTTATATCATTTGCCTAATTTTCGTTGTTCTTACTCATATACTGTATATATATATATATATATATATATATATATATATATATATATATATATATATAAGTTGAAAAAGCAAAAAGAATTTTATTATGGATAAAAACAAATATTTACATTTTCATTAAGATATGTTATGCTACTGGTTTCAATCATTTTGAACGACAATTTAGTTATGCTGAAATAAGAGAGAAAATGAATTGAAATAAATTAAATAAAGTTAATTTAGTTAATTTCATTTAATTTTACCTTTTATTTCAGCATGACTAAATCATCTTTTAAAGAGATCAAAGCCAGTAGCATATTTTGGTAAAAATGTAAATGCCCTTTCTTTTATCTACGATAAAGTTCTTAAAGCAATTTTTCTTTTTGTATTTTTTTGATATAACTGTAGTCATGTGAAACCTCTTAACTCTGTGTGTGTGTGTGTGTGTGTGTGTGTGTGTTTGTGTGTATGTTTGTATGTATTTATATATATATATATATGAATATCTTCAACGGTGTTGTTAGACATTTGTCTGTATGTCCATACATTATTAAATATATAATGCATATGTTTATGCATTATTAAATCTCAAAGTTTCTGAAATGAGTTATTGTTAAGACAATTATTATTTTTGAGACTATTTCCTCCATGTTTAAAGATGAAACAGTGTTTTACTATTTACATCTACAATGTTGATGTTAATATAAAGAAAAATGTTTCATCTCTTATAATGAGGTTAATTGTTGTAATAAAAACAATTGTATATGAATTGTGTTGAGACTTATTTCTTTTCTTTTGTGTCAGTGATTTACTCATTATACTAATTACATTTAAATTAAATAACCAATTTGTAAGAAGTTATGGATCATTTCATGTTATCTAATGTGACTTGAAGGATGAAAGATCAAGGAATCTCTATTGGTGCTAGTGATCTGGAAAGCATTGGGTTTGGTCCTACACCTTTTTCTAACAATTTCCATAAACAAGTATTTACAGAAAAGCAAATCTTACCTAAAACTGTGTTTATTATGCTAAGATAACTGATATACTAGCAACCACATAAAACTGTAGATGAAATAAATTGCTAAAGCAAAATATACTGATTATCATGATTATCAGTACACACACACACACACACACATTACACACTCACATACACACACACACATTACATACAAAGATGATATTACCAAACCAGAAGGGAAAGCATGTGCAGTAAGCATATATGATATTTCTTTCTCTGAAAATACTAAACCTTCTATTCTCTAGAACATGTGAATACGAAGAAAGAAAAACCAATTTTGTTGGTGACAAAGATCAAAAGTATATGAATGGAATGAAATATTGTTTGCAAAGAGATTGAGAATCTATCATAGAGTTATGACACTTTGCTATTTCTAAGAAAGCCCACATTCAGTACTTTGCCAAATCCACATCAAAGAGATTGAACTTCCTTTATGTAGTCAGAAGATACTGATCCATAATACAACCTACTGTATATTATTTCATTGATAAATACAGCCCCATATAATTTTCTGGCATACCTTGAACTGTCAACAAAACATATCAAATCAAATTCAATGGGAACCATTGCAAATTCTCGTTTTCTCTCCTCTGTGAATATCTTAATGTATAGATTTATATTTATTTGTGGTGAGTAAATCAATTATCAAGAACTGTTTCCAATTTCTCATTTCTATTTACTTGTGTCTTCTCTGCATCTACTTTTCTTTGGTTAAGATTATAGCAGCTCATCTGAGCTGGTGTTCTCTATACTTTCTCTATCATAAGATGTTACTCGTATCCATATCTATTAATTCTCAATGTCTATGTATGGTTATATTTCTAAGAATCCATTCATAGTTGGATTTATCTGAAAGACTTCTGCTTACACATTTGCATAAACAAATTGACCTCCAATTATTTATATTCAGTGATATGCTATATATACCCATACTTTGTAACTCAAAAGGTTTCAGTAATCTTCAGGATCTTTCATTGAGCAAATCTTTGATCAAAGGTATTCAAGTGATGACTGTCCATTTTATTTTAACCCCTAAGAATTTACTCTGGCCTACATTATCCATTATCCATCATGTCCGTTCTTTAAGACTGTTGGGTGGGGTGTAAGGGATCATATACATGCACTTTCACTGATTCATTGCCCCTCATTTTGTGCGTTTTATTGGGATTTCAGCAGTATAATTTTTCCACATGTTATAAGTTTCCTTCTTTGGTCCTTCATGCTCTTCGTTACATTTGCCATTAATGTTAACTGAATACGTAATGCTACAATTTTAGATCTACTCCATCATTCTAATGAGACAACATTTTTCAGTGAAAATTACAAAATATACTACATAGAAAGCAACAATGAAATAATCAATATAGCAGATTGACTAAATTCTAATAAATATTTTCTAAATTCTGTAAAAGATCAAATACTTCTGATTTGGATTATGAAATAGTTCTGATGATGCTACTTTTCACTCAATAATTACAAAAACTACTAAAATACAAAGTTTTTTTTGTGCATTGATGATAAAAATCAAGACAAATTAACATGCTAGCCTAGTCAATATAAAACATAGAAAAAGCTATTTTTTATTAAAAGATATATAAAGTTGCTTTCTGTTAGTGCATTAATAATTCTGTATTTTTGCTTGTGATATCACATTTAAATTGCAGAATTTTAACTTGAAGTGCTTAGAAGTGAATTTGCATTAAAAAACTACAGAAAATAGACATTGGAACATTACATAATAAATATCTTAACAGCAACACTAGATCATTAATAAGAAACTTCATGACCATGTATGTATAGGTGTATGTACATAAACATATGTGCATGTTATGTATATATGTGCGTGTTATATATATACATACATATATAAATTTATATGCACATATATATTTGTGTGTGTTTGTGTGTATATATATTATATATATTTATATGTATGTATATGTAAATATATATATAAATATATATATATATATTTATATATATATATATATATATATATATATATATATATATATATATATATATATATATATGTATGTATGTATGTATGTATGTATGTATGTATGTATGTATGTATGTATGTATGCATGCATGCATGTATGTATGTATACATGGTGCAGAGATTATATTGTCATCTAAATTACGCAAAAATGAAAGTAACACTGACATCTCATTTTAAAAGATATATTTACCAAAATTACATAAAAATATCTTGAAATACTAAAGAGTAAATTTCTTCAATAAAATCGCCATTGGCCTCAACCATAGCCTCCAAACGATTTCGGAATCTCCTGCAACTCTTTTGGATGATCTCTTTATTTAAGTTGGTGAATGCTGTCATAATCCTTGCCTTCAGTTCATCTTCAGTGTTACAAGAAGTTTTGTTGGTCTCCCACTCCACTATACTCCACACATGATAATTAAGGTGGTTGCAGTCTGGAGAGTTAGGTGGCCAGATGTTAGGGGTGGTGTGGTTGCAGAAATTGTCTCAAAGCCATGACTGGGTTCTCCTGCTTTTGTGGTATGGTGCAGAGTCCTGTTGCCAGACATAGGGTCTTCCAGCAGCCACCTTCTTGACCCAGGGCAGCACTACCTCCTCCAGGCGCTTGATGTAGGCCTCTGTGTTGAACCTGAGGCTGTGTGAGAAGATGAATGGAGGTATAACATTGCCATCACTAGTGATCACTCCAAACACCATGATGTTAACTGGATGTTTGATTTTTATCACTCTCAGTACATTTCCTCAGATTGACAACCAAACACCCTGAAATATTCATATTGGAGCTTCCAGCATGAATGTCAAGAGGTACAGCATATCGTCTCCAAATTTCTGGCAGTGTGAATTGTATCATGATGCTGTTTTTCTCACTGATGGTGCCCAACTGGCCCTACTATACTGTGTAGTCAACAAGACAAAAAACAAGCAGTGCACATGTGCGAAATTAAGAATATAAAATGGTGACAATTTACCAACCGCACCTTGTGTGTATATATATATATATATATATATATATATATATATATATATGCATACACATACACATGCACACACCACACACACATATATGCATATACATATATACATATATATGTATGTATATATATATATATATATATATATATATATAAGACAAGAAGGTAGAATGTAAAGGCTTTAATCAGAACCACAACAATTATTTCTGTGCCTTAGTAACAGTTGTCAGTTGTTGGTTCATATATTATACATATTATTATAAGAGGTGGCATCAAAAAGTTTCCAGACTAGTTCTGTAGCACATTAACGGGTGGCAGCATATAGTTATGTGTGCAGTGAGAGCTGGCAGTGACCATCAGGAGGCAGTAAGCTGAGTGACACTGCTGTTTTTACTTTGCAAGTGGTGAAATTTGTGTTTTTGTGATCACATATATGTTGTAGTCTGTGATTTTGTCATGGACAGAAACAAAGAGCCAGACCATCAATTGAGAGTTCTACTGTGACATTTTGAAACATTTGAGGGAGGACATTCTGTGAAAGCTACCGGATCTGTGGAGTGTGAGGAATTAGATTTGTCATGATTACAATGCCCCCTGTCACCAAGCTCTCATTACTCATCAGTTCCTTGTTTCTTTACTGCTCACAAGGGGCTACACAGAGGGGGAAAACAAGGACAAACAGATTAAATCGATTATATCGACCCCAGTGCATAACTGGTACTTATTTACTCGACCCCGAAAGGATGAAAGGCAAAGTCGACCTTGGCGGAATTTGAGCTCAGAACATAGCGGCAGACGAAATACCATTAAGCATTTCGCCCAGTGTGCTAGCGTTTCTGCCAGCTTGCCACCCTCACTCATCAGTTTCTTGCCAAATATAACCTGGTATCACTTCTGGACTCACCTTATTCACCAGATTTAGCACCTGCAAACTTCTATCTCCTCCCCAAGATGAAAAAGCAGCTCAAAGGTCACTGTTTTAACACTGTTGTTGAAATCCAGAGCAAATTGCAGAAGGTCCTTGACTTTCTTAAGGAAAACAACTTGCAGGCTGGATTCTAAAAGTGGCAGGAATGCTAGGACCAGTGTAGTGTTGTGCAAGGTGACTATTTCAAAGGAGATAATTTTAAAACCTAGGTAAATAGATTATTTTTTATTAAACATAACTAGTCTAAAAACCTTTTGATACCATCTTGTATAAATAGTATATAAATATGATCCAGCATTAGTTGTGTTCTTGCATGTCATCAGGTGAGTACACAGCTATTGCTGGATCATATTTATATAATATTTAAATTATTGCAATATTTTGTTTTGTTTCAGAGAAAGGTTATAATTTTATTCGCTTTGATGACTACAGGTTGCACTACTCTCTCTTTTACTCTTTTACTTGTTTCAGTCATTTGACTGTGGCCATGCTGGAGCACTGCCTTTAATCAAGCAAATCGACCCCAGGACTTATTCTTTGTAAGCCTAGTACTTATTCTATTGGTCCCTTTTACCGAACCGCTAAGTTACGGGAGCGTAAACTCACCAGCATCAGTTGTCAAGCGATGTTGGGGGGACAAACACAGACACACAAACATATACACACACACATATATATATACATATATACGACGGGCTTCTTTCAGTTTCTGTCAACCAACTCCACTCACAAGGCTTTGGTCGGCCCTAGGCTATAGTAGAAGACACTTGCCCACGGTGCCCTGCAGTGGGACTGAACCTGGAACCATGTGGTTGGTAAGCAAGCTACTTACCACACAGCCACTCCTACTCCTATAAAAATAAGCATTCCCATGCCGGGAATCGAACCTGAGCCGCCTGGGTGAAAGCCAGGAATCCTAACCACTAGACCACATGGGAGTACTAATAATTTCGCACTAATAATTTCCATTTACATGTTTAGCAGTAGGATTGCCATCAGTCCATCAAAATACTCTGTCAAACCAGAAGTTCACCAATATGTTTCTTTACTACTACTGTCTTTATTTTGTATGTTTTCTACATCCATTGTATGACATTCTTAACTTACCTCTGGATTTTGTTATTCTTTTACTTCTTCTATGTTTCTATTTTTCTACTTGAGTGTAATGCCAACAAGCTGGAATATTGTAAAATTTGCTATAAATTCAGTGCACCAAACTTCCACAAAGTCTTATGTACACATTCATCATCATTCTTTTAATGACACTGTAAACCACTCCATTACGTTGATGTTTGAATGTTCATGCTGCTTCATTCTGACATGTTTCTGGGTGTTATCCAGAACATGAGCTATAATGTGGGAGGTTGGTACATCAGATGTATTCAGACAGAGTTGCCACACAGTTTGTCAGTTCTAAGATTATAGTAGTATTAACAGAGCAATAGAAGAAGAAAATAGATCAATAGATTTATAAAGTTGTGAATGAGTTTA
Source organism: Octopus bimaculoides (assembly GCF_046866305.1). Classification (NCBI taxonomy): domain Eukaryota; kingdom Metazoa; phylum Mollusca; class Cephalopoda; order Octopoda; family Octopodidae; genus Octopus; species Octopus bimaculoides. The sequence goes on along the minus strand of NC_142930.1, from coordinate 115,568,826 downwards.
CCTACTTCATAGAATATACTTCTTTTATTGTTTTCTTGTTGTAACTTGTTCTTTGAATTTTTCATAGAACTGAAATGATTACTAACAGTTTTTAGTATGAAATTAATGGCATGTACAATCATATTTCAAATTTGTGTGTAGTCTCTTATGATCTGTTCAGATTCTATTTTATGAAAGTTTTTCTTGAGGTAATATTATGAAAAATAATTGGTTTGCTCTGCCATGTTTTAAACATGTTGAGCAAACATTCCAGAAATCGTTTTTATACAAATATTTGTGAACGCTTATTAGAACACATTATAATATCAGCTTGTTAACATCAGAATTATAGAATATTATTTTCCATTTACAAAAATGTTTCACACATTTTACGCTAACAAAGCTTTGCCAACAATTGTGATGTAACAGTATTTCATATCCATTTAGTGAAGGTGTTGGGTTCCACAGACATTTCTGTAATCAATAATTTTACTGAGATGCATTCCAAGTTACAAATTACATAAATATATGAATCTCTGAAGATTTCACCCACCTTTTTTATGATAGGCTTGCACAGAGACCAGGAAAAAAACTAGCAAATAATGAAATCAGTAGTTATACATAACTCACCTCCATCATACTTTCTGTGTGATTAAACCTGACATTTCTATGAAATAGATCACCAGACGCTGACTGAGAATAGCATTGAAATATAACTTATTTAGAAAACGTGGATCAGGACAGATATCTAACACACCTAATATATAAATTCAACTGCCACTAATTAAAAAATAATCTTAAAAGGTTAAATGATGTCAAAAATATTATAATTAACCTCTCACAAGAACTTGAAGTATGTCTTACAATTGTGAAAAATTTCATCCTTTGTATGCTATACTCATCACTAACTACACTCAAAAGTAAAGAATCAATTTTGCTTTTTAAAAACCAAAAGGAAAGAAAAGAAAATTATTTAAAACTCAGTAGGAAAGCATTTAAAGCTTTGATTATTTTATTCATTTTTGTTTTAGCTGTTTTATTTTGAGAATGATCTTTCCAAACATTTCACATTTCCTATCAATGGCAAATGTAAAAAAAAAAACAAATTAGTAATTATTGACTTCAGATATTTGAACAAGGACTTAATTTTTTTAGGAAAGGAGTATTGGTAATTCTTTCATTGAAATTGGAAGGAAGAAAAGCAAAGACAACTCTAGCAGGATTGAAATCTGAATGTGAAAGGCTATATCTAAATTCTGTGAGGCATTTAGTCTGGTATACAACTACATCTGTCTCTCCACCACTCTATAAAGTAATATCATCAATAATTTCATTCATGAATGCCGTCATAACTTCTATTCCACAAAGTTCAACATAATGGATTTTCTATTTAAAAAAACAGATTTAATCAATTATTGAAAACATTATAAAAATTTGAATGTCTGTATTTCTTATAAAGTAAAGAAAATCCTGGAGATATATTAAAACAAATACATAACCTTTAGCCAGTGTTTAATATGTTGATCAGTCAATTGTTTATTAGTTCATTGAAAATGAAGATAAAAAAAGAAAAGGAAATTCAACACATCGGAAGAGAATATTCATATTAAATATAATGTTATTGTTTCATAATATCTTTGAATAATTGTGTTTATATTGATATCAAGATTATTGTTATATGTACATTTATAACAATATTATCTTCATAGAAAGCCACCAGAGTAGCTCTACAGTTTGGTTCTGTATTTGACAAATAATTTTCTATTGCATTCATGAAATTATTTTTATCTTTACTTTGTAACAGTAAACAATAGATACAGTAAAAATGCATAGAAATAATATTTCAAAAATATGGAACTCATTTCTGATGGCTGTGAGGAAGTTTCAGTCAAAACAAATCAAACAATTTTTCTTTTTATTGGCATATAGCATAGTTTTATAAACTCTCAATTTGTATTACACAGTTGGGAATTACTCAGACTATTTTATGGCTTGGTTACAGAACAGTAATTGCACAGAAACGGCTTTACAACTGATATCACATTTTCCCTCTTGTCCTGTAAATATAACTTTGTGAAGTTTAACCATTTGAAGAGCTGACAAAGCTTAGATAAGCTTGAGAGAAAATGTTTACATACTTCAGGAACCAACTCATGCTAGCATTTAAAAATAGAATATGTTTAATACTGTATTATGCATTAAATTGATATTAACCTTGTGTGGATATTTTGTGTTAAACCTAGATTTGGGGATTTTCATATTTTGAAACAATTCCTCTATCATTTTGTTTATTTTATTTTGGGTTATTAGAAAACTAGCACTGGCACCTAGTAATTCCAGTGTATTGTGTAAAAGTTACATACTAGTGTGGAAATTACATACGTGTGTGTGAGTGTTAATGTATGTCTGGGTGTGTGTTTACACACACACAAACACCCACACATACATTCACACTCATAGACATGCATAGACATTTGTAAGTAAATAGTTGACAGTACCTCTAAACTAGGAAAATCATTATTTTATGATTTGGCATGAATCCAGGCAAAGTGTTTTTTTTAGAAATAATGAAAATTAACAACGGATTAATTATAGAGATTGGTTTCTAAATAACAAACCAGTATATATGAATATGATATTAATCTTTAAACCATTAACAATGTATCTTTAAAGGGAGTGATCAACATTATATCTCTATTATGAAGTTTTGTAGATTGTCACTCAAGAAAAGGAGTCTTTCTAGGTGTTTGTTTTTGTTTCAGTTCCTACACCCATATATATATATATCATCATCATCATCATCATCGTTTAATGTCCGCTTTCCATGCTAGCATGGGTTGGACGATTTGTCTGAGGACTGGCGAACCAGATGGCTGCACCAGGCTCCAATCTGATCTGGCAGAGTTTCTACAGCTGGATGTATATATATATATATATATATATATATATATATATATATATATACATACAGATATAGGAAGATGGTTGGATAACAAGCTGTTAGAAGCTCTCTTAAGATATATTATTTGTCATGTAATGATTAACATTACATTCATATATATTAGTTTGTTATTAAGTATTGCTGTTAATCTGTAATCTTTTCTTACACTGTATGATTGAAACCATGGAGAAAATATTCTGTGTTTACTCAGTCTCAGAGCACCATTACAATAGAATGTTATCATTGTCTAGACTTCAAAATGTAAATCTTGGATTTACAAACAAAATGTATAAATTTTTAATGAAATAAGAATATTCTATGTTATTTTTCTACTGCATCTTATGCTGAAAATGGATTAAACTGAATACCATCACACTTTTGTTTTTCATGTTTTGCAATATCTGAGATAATCTTGACACTTGTAACTATAGTTATAATTTTTCTACTTAATGGTGTGATCAAGAATTATACAAGCCATGAGATTGGCTATCATATCTTCTGTTTGAAATCTATAGAACTTTATTTTTCTGTAATAAATTTTCAACATATTTTAAAATGTTATAACTCATTTTGTTGCCCTTATCATGACAGAGCACTACATTTATATATATAATTTTTTTACACCTGTATAGAAACGTTATTTAATCCCAACCTCTGTATATTTATGTTTTGATGCATAGAGTTAATTGTGTTTGTCTTTATAAGTTAATAGGAATAGAAGATTTACTTCAATCTATTACATGCACAGATTTAAGTTCAGTCATGGATTCCATGCTATTAAACTATTTTTAAATGTTTACTTGGTTGCATTTTGCTTAGAATTATTAAAGCTTTTGAAGTATAATGAAATTAAACCATCTACTCAGCTACAACAATTACTCACCGCCTTTGATTTTTAAATTTTCAGATAAACACAAAAGTGAAGTGAATATATTTTATTAGTTATTTCTGATTTTTTTTTTCTTCAATGTCAGAGACTGAAATTTTATCCTCTTTTGCCATTGAAACGTGTTTAATTGAAATGTTGTTCATATTTTAGTCTCTAAATATAAGCTAAGAAATCTTAATTGATACTTGAAATAAATTTAATTTTTCATTTTTATGTATAGTTAAAATATTTCAAAAAAAACTTTTTCCATTTTGATTATGAGTATCATATTTTCTCTTCCTGTTTAGATATGGCACAAAATGAAACAATATTTAATAATGACTTTAAGAACACAGAGGGTAACTCAGAACATTTCTATAATGTTATTCACAACCATCACGCTAGTTATGTTTATAAATGAATTATTCACATACATTCATAAATATGAAATCACCTATTTTCACAAATCACTGTCAAATCACTCTCTAAAACTTCCTCTATTCATGCCTCAATTTTATCTATTGAAATTCCAACTATTAAATTATGTCTTTACTATACTTCAAAATTTGAATGACTTTGGTTGAATATTGGAACAACATGCCAACTTCGTGTGCTTTTAATAACTATGTTATGCTTGATGTTTTGAATATCTATTTTTGTTAAGTTACCATCACTCAATAAATTTTTCACGTATAAACATACTTCACAATCAAAATTGTATTTAACTTTACTAAACACTTTTGTTTTCCCTGTCTCTGTTCACAAGATTATTCCATATTCAGTTTATTGTAATATTTTTTGTTCATTATTTTCTATTCATAATGATTTCCCCACATCTTTAAATTTAATGATTCTATCTTCCAGTTTTCTCTCCCTTTCCAATTGCTATTTTTGATATGCAGTCTGGTAAAAAGACCATTTCTAATTAACATATTATGCTCATGTTATGGATAAAATGTAAAATATAAAAGTAATTCTTAAGAAAGATTAGTTAATACCATGCAGGAAAATACAAATTAAATTCTAACTCATAATATATAAACAAAACAATAACTGCAATATACTTCTATTAAGAATGGAATGATAGGCATTGTTTATTTCAACAAGGGCTGCTGTCAGTTTAGTTTCTCGTGGTTTTGGGTATTTTTCGTGATCTTTATTACACTGAGCATTTGAAATCCGTTGGTATGGCTCTTATTTATTCCTTCTTCCAACGTTGTTTGCAGGATGAAAATTATGTAATACTTGTTGAATAGTAATTCATGCTACACAGCGCTTGTTCAGGTGACACATTCAAGGTTTTTTTTTTTTATAGACAAGATGGATGGATATAGTATTTTCCCTATCTGCTTGTCAAGTTGTCCTCCTTTTTTCATGGCTTTTGCAACAAATTTTTTTTTACCTTCTTGTCGTTCTTCATGAAATCTTAAACCCATTAATTTGTATTTTAGCTGGCAGTTATCTTTCATAATACAATGTAACTTTGTCCGAATGACGGGCAAAATTTTACAAGTTTCCAGTCAGTGAATGTCATAGTTGTAGATTGCTTGGTTCTAAGCTTAGCATAGAAGAATGCTAAAATGCAAAGCAAGAGACCACAGTTTTGGTAAAATGGGTTAGATTTACTATAAGATAGTTTGGTTAGCAAAAATCTAACATATCTATTCTAAGATCAAATCTTATTTTGCTTCTCATTTATCTTTTCCTCAGTTCTATTTGTTCTTCTCCCTTTCTGCAATATTTTTGTTTTTGTTTTTTTTTTCCTATTGTTTTTTTATGTTTTACTTTTCAATATAGAAAAGTTCCTCAGATCTTATATATGCTATATATGTGTCTGTGTATTTCTATATAAATGAGTACGAATGTATTATCAGTATATGCATACTCTAGTTCAAGCTAAAATAGATGTTATTTAGTAGTATGTAAAATTAATTTCTACATTCACAACAAATCTTAGGTAGATTAAATTGTAACAACATTCATCATAAAGATGTGCATTGATTAGGATAATATATTGTAGATCAGATTCATATCACCAACATATTAGTACTATGAATAAAAAATATATATGAAATAAGGGCTTTCATTGGTTGGGTTGCATGTGAAGACCTGGGCAATGTTTTTTTTTTTGTGCATAGAATACTGGAAGCTACTCATGCATAGCAAGTCTCTCCTATCCACACCAGTGATGTTGTTCAAGGAAAAAGGTTATTGCTTTTGGGCCACAGTTTAGCAGTAATGTTATTACAGGCATTGTTCATTGAACACAAAGAACTGGAATAAATACTGCAAGGCATCTCATCCAATGCTCTAATAGTTCTGCCAATCTACCACCCTGAATTGGTGAATTTTGTTTCATTAACTCTAAAAGGAAGAAATGCAAAGTTGACATTGACTGCAAAATGTCAAAATAAAATGCCATTATGCATTTTATCCATCTCTCTAATAACTCAGCCAATTTGCTGCCTTCATAGTACCATGGACTAATTGTGAAGTAGACAACTAAGGTTCTATTGTAAAAACAATATGGTGATGATGGTAGTCTTTTGTAGTCCAAGAAGCACAGTCATGCAATTTCTTGCTGAACAACCTGAACGAATGAGTTGTTTATAATGCTCAAATGTATTTACTGTACATTAGCTGACTTCCTCCATCAAATCAACATTGACTGATCAGGTGCATGGTGTACCACATGTCAGGTGCCAAAGTGATTGCAAAGCAATGTGGAATGAATGAGCTCACTCCAAAAAAAATAGCATAACCTGGTCCACGTATTGAAACCCTCATCTTGCAACTATGAGAGTAGCACCCAAACCACTAAGCTATGTACCTTCACATGAAAAATATAAAATTGTCCATTATCACTTTTACTTCAATAAAAATCTTTCCTCCTCTAAATTGAAATTGCATTGCAAGAAATATTATTCTGAGTTATTATTCCCCTCTTATGAAATTTAAGGTAATCTACCTCTGCACAAAGTTCATCATAAGTTTTAAACAAACTTTTGATATGATTCCTTAATTCCTGATGTTTGATAGTCATTTAGTATCATCAATAATTTGTGTTATCAAACATGTAAGAATTGTTTTGACCAACCTGAGAGCCATGAGGATATATACTGAGTCATCTCATAAATAATGAAGTTTTTTCAATTGCATGAACTAAAAATCAGAGGGAGACAGGATAAACTACTTGCATCAACTTGCTATTAAGGCAGGTAGTAATTTTACCTTGTACTTATTCTTAGTGCAAATTTTGAAGAGTGCAGTTCGATTTTAACAATTATTTTTTCAAAGCTATAATGGAAATGACAAAGGAGCATATTTGGCATATTTTGTATTATGAGTTCAATAAAGGCAACAACGCAACAGAAAGTGCGCAAAATATTAATGCAGTATATGAGGATCAGACAGTAAACATAAACCAGTGTCAATGGTGATTCCAGAAATTCTGAGCTGGAAACTACAGCCTAGAAGATGAGCCTCATCCTGGAAGATATGTAGATCTTAATGAAGACACTCTGCAAGATCTGTTGATCTTGATGAAGACATCCTGTGAACCCTGGTGGAACAAAATCCCATTGTGACTGTTGAGGAACTAGCAGGAAGCTTGGATTTGGTCATTCAACCATTCATCGATACCTGTGTGCCATCGAAAAAGTCAGCAAATTGAGTCAATGGGTTCTTCACAAACTTTCCAATTCTAATCATACACAGAGAGTGAATGTGTGCTCTTCTTTGTTATCATGTCTCATGAATGAACTTTTTTTTGGCCCAAATAGTGACTGGTGACGAGAAATGGGTTCTCTATAAAAATGTCAAGTGCCTAAGACAGTGGGGTAGGGAAAGGAAAAACACTAGCAACTCAGGTTAAAGAAGGTATTTAACCATGTAAGGTGTTGTTATCTGTTTGGTGGGATGTGAAAGGTTTAGTTTACTTAGAATTTTTAAACCCAAACCAAATGATAACAAAGGGGGATACTGCAAGCAGCTTGAGCAGCTTAAGTCAGCACTAGAAGAAAAACAACCATCTTTGGTTTCAAGATGAAAGGTGTTCTTCCATCAGGATAATGCTCAGCCACATACAGCAAAGATGACATTCCAAAGGCTGGAGCAGTTTGAATGGGAAACGATGCCCCCACCCATCAGATTTGCCGGACATTGCCCCATCTGATTATCATTTATTCTGCAGTCTTCAAAATCATTCAGATGGAAAAAATATGAATTTTGCAGATGAGGTGAGGATAGTACTGAAGGAGTATTTTTCATCATGGACAAGTGAAGTTTGGATGAAGGGGGCCTTACAAGTCTACCAGATAGATGGAAGAACATTGTAGAAAATGAAGGAGAGTATATTTTAGAATAAAAAAGAACTTTGTTTATTTTAATTTTGAAAAATAAAAGAAGTATAAATGACTGCATTATTTATGGGATGACCTAATATATATAAAAGTTTATTTTAAATTCTGGATTCAAATGCTAGCAAGTTAAATAATGTAAGAATTGTCTATATTAAGTTTGATTGCAAATTAAATGTATATAACCTACAAAACTGGTAACCAAACAAAATTACATGACACACTATAGAACAAGGCAGGGTGAGAATTACTTCCAGAATAATATATCATGCAATTTCTTTTGAAAACTAATTGCAAAATCTACATCACAAACTATTTTATTCCAGATACTGGATAATATGCAAGCATTATGGCATATTTGTATACATGCGTATGTATGTGTGTGTTTGTATGAGTGTATGTATGTGTGTGTGTAGCCACATATGAGGATGGTTCTAGCCGTATGAAAAGTATTTAGGCTTTTGGGTACTCAACCCACATTTTCTATATAGAGGTTATAAAACTAAAGTAATTTGTGAGTAAATCTTAGAACTACTTACTTTTTGCAATAAATGTGGTGTATTTCTTTGCAGTTTACTGTCTCACTTCACAGTGAAACTCGAATTGTAATACGTAACAGATTTAAAGATAAATATACTATCTGGAGCCATTCATTGTCTCCATCAAATCCTTCTTATTAATGATCTTTGAATTGAATTATAAATCATAAGTCTTAAACTATTCAGAGTATGTATGTCACCAGTGAAGTTTGGAATTGAGATTCTTTAACTACCATTCCAATGTTCTTTATTAAATTTTAGCTCTCAGCAACCATGTTCCTTCACAATACAGCATTTACTAAATGTAAGGATTCATTATTGATGCCAAATGTAATAATTTATTTGCTGTAGAATGCATTTTCAAATATAATCTATATTATGTACAATGACTCTGAAATTAAGGTGCTGCACCAGTAGGCCATAAGTTCATATTTTACCATTAGAGTTATTGTGTCGTGTATCTGAGCTGGAGATATAGCTCTGTTTGCTCCAGTTTGCTTGACTGAACAAAAAACAGGCTCCACTTTTTATTTAATGGTTGAGTGGTTAGTTATAAAAAGGGCAACCAGTTGTACAGAGGATAACTCCAACAAATAAATCATTCATTCATCTAATTAATCATAAGAAATAACTTTTTTAGCAATGTCCTTAACTCTTCTGACACAAAATTCCCAGAGACTGTTTCTAGTTTTGTGATACAAACCCTTTCATTTTAAAGTGTTCAGATTTAAATTAAAACATTCCATCATAATCTTGTGAAAGAAACTGTCTTTAAGTTATGTTTTGAACATTATTGTTGTAATGAAAAAGCTAGTTATTTTAATAAATCCATATAGATTCTTGGTTGTTTCCAAAATTATTAAAGAAAAATTGGCATATTTCAGCAAAATTATGCTAAGGAAATTGATACATTCATGTGGTGTCATAATTTAATGTTATGTAAATTTTAGTTGAACTATACTTGCTTTTACATTCTTTTAATGTGTGTGTGTGTTTGTGTGTGTAAGGTGGCGAGCTGGCAGAAATGTTTGCACATCATGCAAAATGTTTAGCAATATTTCATCCATCTTTACGTTCTGAGTTTGAATTCCACCAAGGTTGACTTTGCCTTTCATCTTTTCGGGGTCAATAAATTAGATACCAGTTGCATACTGGGGTCGATCTAATTGACTGGCCACCCCTCCTCCAAAATTTCGAGCCTTGTGCCTAGAGTAGAAAAGGATGTGTGTGTGTGTGTGTGTGTGCATTTCATTGACTATCCTTTATCTTTCTCATAACAAAACCAACAGAAACCTTAATTGCTATCTGCACATTCCAGTACATTCATCCATAGTTGATTTCACTGTGGTTAGTTTGTTAACATTTTATTATCTAGCATTCATTTCGAATTTTTCTATTGATATTCATTCAGTCATTTTAGTTTTCTTTGTTGTTAAAATTATCCTCAACTTGTTACCATCTTTTGTGGATTGCTTAGTTTCTGAAAACACACCAAACATGTGTTCAGATGATGCCAGAGAATTTGAAATCCCCTCAAATCCATCCACTGTATTGATCTTTATATCATCAGTATTTAAATTTTTAGTGCAAGTGATTTTTTAACCAATCAAATAATTCCTGAAGTTGTAAACCACATTCATGACAGGTTACAGATACAGATTTAAGCTTAATGAACTGCTGCCTCTTGATATCAGGAAGAATGAAATTTCCGAAAATGTTGATGAGCTGTAAAGTAACAACAGTGTTTTAGAAATTGATGTTGGAGATGGTGCTAATCACCCTCATTGTCCAGATGATCTGAATCCCAAGGATATTTTTGAAATGGCAGTGGTGAATAACTTGAACTATCCACGCTTGATGTTCATAAATTATTTTCATCTTACAGTCACAAATATGGTGTTTGTTAAAACTGGTTTCATCAATGCCATTGTATATAGTATGTGTTTGCCTTCAGTGAAAAGTGGAGAAAGTTGTGAGTGAAATAAAGAGTCCTTTGTAAAAACAAAGTGTTCATATATTGGGAATATTTTGTGTAACCAGCCACTACTTTGTTAAGGTTTTCCTGTATCTTCTTAATAGCTTTTTATTCATATGATTTTGTCTCAAACAAGGTTTGTAAAAGAAGGTATGGAAGGTCTTGAATGAGGGTACTAAGCCAGAAAGTTCGTCAGAGCCATGGCTTTAACATCCATATAGAAAAGATACAATGAAGATATATATTTCTTTTTTTTTTCAAAAATGTGAGCCAAGGAGCCCAAGCTAGTAGAAAGAAGTGACCCACCATGTTCAGAACTGGATACTGAACTTGATCAAGTAATTAAGATACAAAGAGGAAACACCAGTTGAAAGATGACAGCATCATTCATTGCAAAGTTGAATGGTGGCCTTATAGAGATGTAAGATATTCTCGGGTGTAAAGCATTTGTGAGCACAGAGGAGGGATTGTGGTGGAGGCTATTTGACAACTCTCACTTGAAAGTTGGGGAACTGTGGAACCAGATGTTTTTTCTTTTTTTTTTTTTTTTTTTTTGATACTAAAAGACTCTAAGATCATTGTTGCTACATTCCACTGATAAGTTCAATACTGATTGTCAGTGTCATGAAATAATAGTTTTTCACATTTTGGAAAACTCTCTCCTCTTTTTTTCTCTGCTACTTCATCAATCTTGCCATCTTTTATCATTTTTGTTTCCCTACTTCACACTTTCTTTCTTTGTCTCATCATTCTGATCTCATCTCTAATTTTCTTCCAGTATTTTTTGCAATTCCCCACACACACACATATATATATACATAGACAGACAAATGTCTACGTGTGTGTGTGTACACATATAGACACATGTGAATATGTGTGTGCACATGTAGACATGTAAATACATATGTACAAAACAACTGATTACCAAAAGAAGAGCAAAATATATAGTGTTTAGTTGAACCTGAAAACACTGCAAGGTGTTATTTAGAGTTTCCTGTTTGATGACTGA